>NW_021319597.1:80644-87446 GCF_001605985.2 Dendrobium catenatum
ATATAGCAAGTAATGTTCACTACTTCTATCCAAAAACACCTAGGGAGTAAATATTCAGCTAGCATTACCCTAGCAGCTTCCACCAATATTTTATTTTTCCTTTTAGCTATTTCATTATAATGGGCAGTCCTAGAGGTAGTGAAATTATATTCTAATCTTATCTCTTAACAAAAAAATTCAAACTTATCATTTTTAAACTCTACCACAATCACTATGAATTATTAAAATTTCACATCCTAATTTCCTTTGAATCTAAGTGGAGAAGGTTCTAAATTCTTCAAACGACTCACTTTTATATGCTAGAAATCTTATCCAAGTGAATCTAGATATGTCATCAACTATCACAAATCCATAAGACTTTCCTCCTAGGCTGGTTGTACTAACCGATCCAAATAGGTCCATGTGAAGGATTTCTTGTGGCCTTGAGGTGTTGATATCCTTAATTGAATGTAATAATTCTTTTACTTATTTTCCTAATTGGTAGGCATCACATAGGTGGTCCTTAGTGAATTCTAACTTAGGTATGCCTCTAATTAGGTTTTCTGAGTGATATTCCTAAGTGTTTTCATACTTGGTTAACATAGTCTCTTATGCCATAGCTAAGATTCATCAATTATTATTTTTAAACCAAAGTAATTTAAATATTCATTATAATTCAAGTCTAACAATATAAGCATTATTCATCCATTTTCTTTTTAACACAAGTTTATCATCTAAGCTAATCATGCTTTTGCCAGAAATAAATTTTATATCAAATCCTTTAGCATATAATTGAATAATACATAACAAGTTATGCTTTAAACCATCAACCAACAAAATATTTTCAAACATAAAGTATTTAGAGTTTCCAATTATATCTGATCTCACCACTTTCTTAATGGTGTTGTCTCCTAATTTCACTTTGTCTCCTAACCTGGCCTACAATGTCATGAACTGCTTTATATCACCAATCATATGCCTCAAGAAAACATTGTTCAGATACCACATGCTATCACTAGGTCTTTTGTGAGAGCATCCCTATAATGTCATTTAAAGTTAGATTTTAGAACCCAAGTGAGTTTGGGTTCGAACATCTGTTTAAATGAATGATATGTACGCATGTTATATTGAGATGAAATTAATTTAGGCCACCATACTAAATGTGTCCTATGGTGGATAGTGCTAGTGCGGGCTATGTGTCCTAACATATCATAAGGGTAACACCCAAAACCATAGAATGGGTTCACTAAACTATGTGGGTGATGGTGCCTCTTTCTAAGTTTATGTGATGCATGATGTGTTGAAGGGTTGTACCATATAGCTATTAAAATAAATTTTTCTTGTAAATATTTATTTATACTTTTATAGCTTGCCACTTCGAGTTTTAATGCATGCTCACTGTTATCTAATTGACATGTAAGTTCTTCTAAATCCTTAAATGATTTTTTAGCTTAATATATGATGTATTCAAGGAATTGTATGCATTAGATAGATCAATATATTTATTATTTAATACATCCGAATCATCTAATAAAGTCATATGATCACTATCTAAAGTAGAGTGCTCAATAATCAAACTAGCATGCTCATTTTGCAAAGTAGAAAATTCAGTATTAAGACTAGCATGCATTTTCTTAAGCTTCTTATACCAATCATGAATATTTTCATAAATAATAAGAAATTCATCATAAGAGAGTTGACATACCTCAACTTGATCAGATTCATCAAGATTATCATTAGTCATTAGACTAAAATTTGTTACATTCTCCTCTACTTCTTCTTCTGATGATTTTGAGGCAGAATTGGCCCAAAAAGCTTTTTTTTTTTATCTTTTACTTTCCCCTTTTATACTTTGGCTTCTCTTTACTCTTCTTCTTATTCGGGTGAGTCTTCAGGTTAGGACAGTCAGCTTGAAGGTGTTCTTATTTCCTGCACTCAAAGTAAATAATATCAGAGAAAACTTTAGTAGATTTGTGGCCTTTACCTTTACTCAAATTATTTCGATAAATTTTTTATTTTCTTTTAGAAATCTCTTGAAGTGCCGTGTCATCAAGGCTATTTCATCATCCTCATATGCTGAAGAGTTATTACTTTCAAGATCATTTTCTTTTAGTTCTACAATTCTCTCATTTTTCTTTTATCCTCTATAATTTTTCCTTTGACTCACCCCTTCCTCATAGGCAATGATTGATCCAAGCAAATTATAAATAGACTAAATATTTAAATCTTTTGATTTAGTAATTGTAGTTATTTTTACATCATAAGAGCTAGGCAATTAACGCAGAATTATATTAATTTTTTTATAATTTTATAGTTATTTATCTAGTGCATGCAAGGATGTTACTATTTGGGTGAACTTAGTGTACATTCAAGACACAGTTTTGCTAGATTTCATGAAAAAATGTTTGTAGTCATGAAAAAAGAATGTTTAGTTTAGACTATTTGACTTTACCAGTTCCCTTAGAGGTGATACACAACCTATCCCAATTCTCTTTTCTCGTAGTGTATGTAGAAACTTGTATATTATGTCCAGCTTTATATATTTTCAAACTTTAGAAATAGGAAAATTAATTTAAGAAAGTAAAAGTTACAACTTTAAAAATAATTTTAGTAATGATGATGAAGTTTTAAATTACACAATAGAATATAGATCTCAAAAATTTATCAAACAATTATAACAAAGATGAAGTGTAAAAATTAAAATGCATAAAATAAAATAAGAAAGAACACATAAGATTTTATAGTGATTCGATCAAACCATATCCTACGTCCAATCCCTGGAGTCCATCACTCTGAGTGTTAAACTAACACAAAGTGACTCTCCTTCTGCTCCCTCAACAAGGAGGAGAAGCCCTTACAAACTCTCTTCCACCACGCCAATGCGATAAAGGACCAAAACTCCTTTCACATGTAGAGTATTTTGACTCCTTTTTCTCCCTCCTGGAGAAGGAAGAGAACCTCGAGGTCTAATTAAGAATCCTCACTCTCTAGAGAGCTCTCACAAAACTCACCAAGGCCACAAGAGAAGAAAGTGTGTAGCTAGCTTGGAGAAATTGTGTGATACCACTCACAGTACTTATCCCTTACGCTCAAGTTCACCTTCTCCTTCCTCTCATAAACCCTAATTTTTCTCTAAAGGCTTGCTCTCAGAGTTCTTTCTTCAACCACATTCTTCTTATTTCCTCTCTTAAAAAAAGATTAAATAATAGCTTTTATAATAAGTTTCAAGAAACCCTAAAATTTAAGTTGATCATTTTCTATTTGTATAGTACGATTCAGGTTTATATAGTACGATCAGTTAAAAACTAGTCCCATACAGTATGATGTGAACATTCGATCAAATGAATTAATTAAATTTTATGAATATATCATGCTATACGATCCATAGATCTTTTAGTATGATTTGTTTAATTTCCTTTATTCGTATAGGATAATTTTTTGGATGCAGAAAATCATCTCTAGTTTTTTAGGTGAATCGCCCAGTACGGTATTTCTTTCTTTCATTATGATTAGTTCAAAAATTATGGTTTGAATTGGTATGATTTCTAAGACGATCAAAATTAAACTCCATTAATCATCCGATATGATGTATATCATATAGTACGATCTAATATCATCAATTAAACTAAGATTTGATTGACTAATCACAGGAGTTAGTTTTAACAAGATTTCAAATTTTTGTACAATATGATTTAAATCATATAGAAAGATCAGTTCAAATTTTCAATTTCAAAATCTTACTTAAATAAATTTTGCAATTAGGGTTTTGATAATGAAATGAATCATACACTACGATATATAGTATAATATGATTAGTTTATTGAACAAGAGATTTCAAATAGACGTTAAACTATTCTTTGAAATAATTGATTGTACATTATGAATTAAATTCATATAATATGATTAGTTCTAAGAAAATTTTCTCTCCCTCTGTGTATGTGTACATGGTCTCTTACTTGAATACACTAATGTGGTCTGACTCAAGAAAATAGAAAATTAAAGAAAATAATAATACATAATCTTTTGACTTGACATCCTAACCAATATACCCAGTTTTAAGTATTTTGGTCTTATTGAGTATTGTACCTACAATTCATTAGTGCATAAAACACAAATAATATCCAATATACTTTTTTGAGAATATACAATTCAATCAATAGGGTTTATAATCATGAAAATCACAAACTAGGGATCCTATATTTACAACATGGATTTCTTCAATCATGGGCTTATTTTTCTCTTGGAGAAGTACTCTTCAACTTTTCAAAGACCAAAAGAGCTTATTTTGGATATATTTAAATTTGACTTTGAATCTCCTCTTTACTTCACAATTTCTCTCTCTCTCTCTCTCTCTCTCTCTCTCTCTCTCTCTCTCTCTCTCTCTCTTCACCTATGGGAACTTTGTAGGATATGGAATGGTGGGAAAGTGCTTGTAGAGGGTAAGGATAGTTCTAGAGAAGCTAGTGTTGAAACTCGTTCACTATGAATTAGGTTGTTAAACCTAAGCTTATGTCCCACGGCTAACCAAGAGGGGGGTGAATTGGTAATTAAAAATTAATCCCTCTTTTTGATTCTTAAATCAAAAAATAAACTTTAGTGAGTTTTTAGAAATAGATTTTTCAACCACAGATGTTTAAACTAAAAAGTTAGCAAAAAATAATGACACGAGGTTTATAGTGGTTCGGTTAAAATCAGACCTACATCGTCAAAACCAGACCTACATCCACTCCCCGGAGGCACCCTCCGAGTATTGTACTAATACCAATAGTGACTCTCCTTTTGCACCAACAGCAAGGCGGACAAGCCTTTACAAACACTCTTTCCACCACTACCCAGTGTGTTAGAGAACCGTCGTCCTTTTATACTCTCGCGGTGTAGGCAAAGAACCCTTTGACTGTTCACACTCTCTAAGTATGGGCAGAGAACCCTTTGGTTGTTCACACTCTCCAAGTGTGGGCAGAGAACCCTTCGGCTATTCACACTCTCCAAGTGTCGGTAGAGAACCAGATCTCCTTGACAAATTTTCTCACAAGAATTCTAAAAAGAAGAAAGAAAAGAGTGAAGTAAATCCAAACTAAGAGTAAAGACTCTTACCTTTGAGTACCAAGTGAAACCTTCACGCTCCAATGGAAAGAAATCTTTTTCAAATACTCTCTTACACTCACTCCTTGAATCTTCTTTCAATAGGCATGAAGATCAATGGGCAAAAAGATTATGTGGCAGTTTTGTTTCGACTATATATAGGAAAGACATAAAAAATCGTCCAAAAATTGCAAATTTTCAATTCAATACGGTTGGATCATCCCGTACGATCGTGGATCATCCTGGATGATTTTACTTAAGTGTGTTGGAAACGAACCTAATGTATATGAGTACGAAATAACTTCGTATACATATATCGTCCCGTACGAACTAGGTTCGTCCTGTACGAACGGTTATTCCATAGGTCGGTTCCCAAAATCTATAGAACGACACTTAATTTTAGAGTCGGTTCACTTCATCCTGGTATGAAGTTGAGGTTCATCCAGACAAAATTTTTACAAAGAGCAAATCGTCCCGGGATGAATACACTTCATCCTGGATATCAATTCAGAGAGCAATTCATCCTCGAACGAATACACTTCATTTTTTAACAAAAATTTTCCAGAGAATATTTCTTCCTGGGACGAATATACTTCGTCCTCGACGATCAAGACTTAGAAAAACTTTCTTCGACCCCAGTTAGTTACATTGCTCTTTTAGAGGAGATAACTGATCTAATCGTCTCGTACAATCAGTACAAATTTCTCAAGATCTCCTTAAGTGTGTGTGTATTCACTCAATTACAATCACTCCAAAAATTACAAGCTTTAAATTACAAGATATCTCATGCTAAATTTGATTTGAAGTCTTCATTAGTTTGTAGTTTGATTTTCCTGAAATGTTAGTACACACAAGAGCAAAAACAAATTTTTCAAAAAAGTTTTAGGAGATAACTACACATAAAATAATAATATTTGAAATCATCAAAACTATACAAGTTGCAAGAATGTAAAGCATGCAAATAGCAACTCTCTTAACAATCTCCCCCTTTTTTATGATGGCAAAACAATTATTGTTTGTTGGATTTTAAATTCTAAGAATCTCCTAAACTCCCCCTAAATTGATGAATATATGAAAATAAGGAGGCATTGATTCAAAATTTTTGTTTTTCAAAAGTTTTTACACAAAACAAAATAATACAAACGAACAAACAAAACAAAATGATACGAACGAACAAACAAAAATAAAATGATACGAATGAAGAATAATATACGAATGAATAAATAATTTCTCCCCCTTTTTAACAATAGCAAAAAGTGAAGAAGAAAAAGACTTGAAATGTAAGCCGAGATATGAAAAGCAATTGACAATTTAATCTTGAAACTGATTTAAATATGTTATGCAAATAAAATTAAAATATTAGGCAAATCATAAAAATCCATAGAATTTAAGAAGAGATATAACTTTGATAATAAAAAGAATTTATCAAAAGCATGATTCAATTTAGACATTGATATAGAGAAAATCATTGCAAGAAGGATGAATAAAAAATTGTATATTTAAAATTTCAATATAAAATATAAATGAACATAAGATCAATTTGAATTAAGAGATTAAAAGAGTTTGGAAAGAAATAGCTACCACATGTGGTGCTTCGCGCATCTTTTTTTTTTTAAATTTGTGGCACATTTTTGTGCATCGTTTCACTTTGGGCTTATTTTATATCTCTTTTTCACATTGCGAACCTTTGCGCATTACTTTTGATTTTCGTACATCTTTATAATTTTCAAGAGTAATCGTA
>NW_021319598.1:0-3021 GCF_001605985.2 Dendrobium catenatum
TCAAAAATAAAATGAATGATTCTATTTTAGTGGTTAGAAACAAAGAAAGACTACTTTCTAAGGAATTCAACTAGATAGAAGGGATTGACTTGGAAGAGACTTTTTCCCCTGTATCTAGACTAAAGTTATAAGGCTGCTACTAGCTTTTGCCTACTTTAAGGTATTCGAACTATATTGAATGGATATTAAAAGTGCCTTTCTGAATGACGTAATAAAAGAAAATGTGTATGTTGAACAACCCTTGGGCTTTGAAAACTCGTAATTTCTGAATCATGTGTTGAAATTAAAAAAGGCATTATATGGATATAAATAAGCACCTAGAGCATGGTATGAAAGGCTAAGCAATTTCTATTATATAAAACCTTTATTAATGGGAATGTAGACACCACTCGTTTTCTTTAAAAAAAAAAGAAGAAAAACTACTCATTGTTCAGATCTATATTGATGATTTTTTCTTTGGATCTTCTGATAAAAAACCACGTGATGAATTTTCTAAAATAATGAGTAAGGTATTTGAGATAAGTATGATTGGAGAAATGACCTACTTTCTTAGATTTAATATAAGGTAGAAGGATGGTATAATTTTTCTTAGTGAGTCGAAATGTATTAAGGACGTGCTTAAAAAGTAGGAAATAGATAAGGCCAAGGAAATAAACACTCCCTTGAGTTCTACTATTCAGTTAGATAAGGACTTAAATGGAAAATTAGTTCATAAAAAATACATAGGAATAATTGGATCACTTCTTTACTTGAATAATAGCAGACCTGATATTTTGTTTATTATTTTTCTCTATGCAAGTTTTTAGGCTAATCTAAATGAGTCACATCTGACTACTATTAAGATAATCTTTAGACATCTCTTTGGGACCCAAAATTTAAGGATCTAGTATCATATACACAACTCTTCTTTAGAAATCATTGGATATTCTGATTTAGACTATATTGGATGTAAGGTTGATAGAAAAAGAACTTTTTGAACCTCTCAATTTATAGGATAATATTTAATTTCTTGGGCTAGTAGAAAATAGAACTCAGTAGCCCTGTCCACTGTAGAAGTTGAATATATAGCATTAAGAAGTTATGTGGCACAGGTCCTTTGACTAAAGAAACAAATCCTTGATTTAGGACAACCTATTGGCACCATTCCAAACTTATGTGATAACACTAGTGACATCAATATTTCAAAGAATGTAATCCAACACTCTAAGATAAAATATATACACATAAGATGCCTACTCAGGGCATCAGCTACCCGATTGTCCTTGCCTGGTTTGTGCTTGATGGTAAATGAAAAATGTTGTAAAAACATAACCCATCGGGCATGTAATCTATTAATGGTGCGTTGGCTATTTATGTATTGTAAAGCTTTATTGTCACTACATAATATGAACTCTTGATGTAATAAATATTGCTCCCATTGCTTCAACGCATGAATAATAACATAGAACCCTTATTCGTAAGCGGTCCACTTCTATCGTGCCGGGCATAACTTTTCACTAACGAAAGATATTGGTCTACCTCCTTGGGTGAGCACGGCTCCAATGCCAATCGAGGATGCATCAGTCTCAACTATAAACAAGTTGTCAAAGATGGGATGTGCCAAGACAGTGGCCGAGCTTAAGGCTTGTTTGATTTCTTCAAAACTGATTTGTTGTTCTAGTCCCCAATGAAATGTTTTAGCCTTAAAATAGTCAGTTATTGGTACTGTTATGATACTGAAATTTTTGATAAATTTTTGGTAGAAATTCACTAGACCGTAGAAGCTCCGCACTTCAAGAAAGACTGCGGTGAAGGCCAATCAAGGATTGCTGCTACCTTTTGAGGATCTATGTGAACTCCTTCTGCCGAAATGACAAAGCCCAAAAACCACACCTTAGAAGTGGACAGTTCACATTTAGGGAGATTAATAAATAATCTATGCTTTTTAAGAATCACAAATAGAGTTTGCAAATGTTGCAAATGCTGGTGCCAATCAGAGCTGTATACTAATATATCACCGAAGTATACGATACAGAATTTGCCTAGAAATGGCTTCAAAATCTCATTCATCATCCTCATAATTGTGGAGGGTGCGTTACATAACCCAAATGGCATTACATTTCACTCGTACAAGCCATGGGGAATTTTGAAGGTCGTCTTCCACTCATCTCTTGGGCGAATGTGAATTTGGTAGTAGCCACTTCGAAGGTCTAGTTTAGAGAACACGAATGACCCCATCAGCCAATCTAAGAGCTCCTTGACTCATGGCACCGAAAATCTATACTTTACTGTGATCTTATTGATTGCCCGACTGTCAATGCACATTCGCCACTTACCATCTTTCTTCGGAACTAATAATACCGGCACTGCACAAGGACTCATGCTTACTTGTATCAATTCTTATTTGAGGATGTTGTCAACTAGTTCCTGTAGGATGAGTTGCTCGTTTGGATTGAGCTGGTAATGTGGCAGATTTGGTAACGTGGCTCCAGGTATAAGTTCTATTTGATGATGTATATCTCTCATAGGAGGTAGTTCGGATGGAAATTCTTCGGGTAGCAGATCCCGGTATTGCTATAAGAGTTTGTTCAAGTCAGCATGTAATTCAACTTGCTGTGGAAGTGGATTCAGCTCCGTGACTAGAAGCACGAACATGGGATCAGGCTCTCTCCAGCAGTGTAGTAGCATTGATCCTGTTACAATATGCAAAGCTGTTTGTTGGAACAGACCTGCACTTTGTGGCTTTGGCTCCGGTAGTCCCGGCAACAATCTCAAGCGTATTCCTTTCCAATCAAAAGAGTACACATTGGCGTGACAATAGTAAGTGGTGCCAACATCGAATTTCCATGGCCTTCCCAAGATCAAATGACAAATGTCCATTTCTAAGACGTCTCATAGAACATCGCAAACATATTGTTTGCCTATAGAAAAGTCACTCAACATGATTCTGTAACCATAATATCTACCCCCTTCTTACATATTTTATAAGGTTGCGGATTTTTGGTAGTTTTCAACTATAAATTTTGAATAACCGACCGAAAG
>NW_021319598.1:3121-11556 GCF_001605985.2 Dendrobium catenatum
AAAAAAAAAAGATAACATAAGCAAAATGTTAACACAAGTTTAAATATTCTCCATTTATTTTAAAATAGATTTCCATTAATTATTTCATAATAGAGCACATAATTAATGAAATTACAAGAAATAAATGCAAGCAAAAAAAAAAACTAAACTAAGAAAATGCAAATTAGATTTATAGTGATTCGATTAATTTGACCTATGCTTATTCCTCGAGTCCTCTACTTAGAATTTCATTAGGTTTCTCATTCTCCTTAAAGCAAAGTGGAGAAGCCTCTCTCTTTTATAGGTAATGGAGATAGCCTCAGACCGCTTCTCTCCATAAGCAGCCTTCAACCTTCCTATCACCAAGATCCTAACCTCAACATGACTCACTGGAGCTCTTCTCTAAGAGATTTTATAATAATCTAAAGAATCAGGGAAATACATCAGACTAGATAACCTTGTTGAATCCCATACTCAACTCTTTTAGTCCCTTTTAAAAGTTCTCTCAATAGTCTCTCCAATCACTCTCCCTAAACCTCTTTAAAGTTTCTCAAAACTCTTTTTTTGGAAAACTACCAAAAACTCTATAAAACCACTCTAAAAAAAACACTAAGATTTCTTAGTTTATGGTATTTATATAATGTTTCGAAAAGAAACCCTAAAAATGTTAGTAAAATTGTCAACTTGATCATGCAGTATAATCCATGAATCATATGATACAATTACTTCAACTAGCCTAAAATCCTTAAAATTACTCTTTCTTTAAGAGGACTTTATAATATAAATCATACTGTATGATTAGTTTAAATTTTTTCTTGGAAACTTTAATCATCCTTTCTAAATGGATATCATTTAGACATTCTCTATGTTCGTTCGGGCTATACCATATGTATCATATAATATAAAATTCAATTTTATTCAACTCCTTGATTTTTTATCCTAAAATAGGTAAATATCTTAAAAGATAATGAAATTTCATACAATGCGAACAAGTGCACAGTGTACGATCAAATCAAATTTGAAATTTCCTAATTTTAGAAATAATAGATAATGGCAGGTTTGATTTCAAATAGCATATTGTACATAATAATATTCATCGAATAATATGATTTGATATTTCAAAATTTTAATTTTAGTTTTCAATTAATTAGTATAACTTTGATGATAGAATTTTAAGATAATCATATTAACATCATATATAGTATGATTCAGATCATACAATATGATGATGTAAATCTGGACCCAAGTCCTGTGATTTTGATGATAACAAATATTATTGAACTTTTTACTATGCTATTTCAATTTATTGAATATCTATTTGGTCATGCTCACTAACATTTCAGATCCATCATTCACTTGCAACTTCAATCAACTTAAGATTAGGTAGACTATGATTGAGTTTGTGTAATTTCAACTTCAATGTACTTTTACTTTTTTGAGTCAAGTTATGTATATAGTGGATGCTAAGCTAAGTTGTCTTACACACACACACACTCAAAGGAGTAAGTTGGTGAATTAAACAATTTCTATTTTTTAAACTAATGATACAATACGATTTGTATTGTATTGGATGATAGATTAAAATAGAAAACCATAATTAGGGCATCTCAGTTAATTAAGAGTGATTAAAAATATTATATTGTATAATTTAGATGGTATAGGATGATATATTATAATCAACAAAATAACCGCCAACATAATTTAGATAATATTTTAATATTCAAAATATGCATTTAATCATACCATATGATCTTTATCGTACTGTATAAATCGATGACAATCAAGTCTAAAATGATAATGTGATTAAGAGTTTAATTATGATTAAATTATTCAATCAGATCGTGTAGGACGATCAGTTACACGATCAGAGACGATCGTATTGTACAAACTGATTCATGTATGGGATAATAATTAAATTCTACCCATTATCCAAGATGAAAAATAATAATTTTTTATGATTGTACATGATGATCCTAAAACTTGGTACGGTATGAACCGATCGATGCATGAGAAGATATTTAATCGTCCGATATAGTACTGGATTATTAGTTCAATCTTTTAAACTAATCGTACAGAATGATCGCAGGGTCGTAGAAGATAATAAGAATAATTTAATAAACTGAACCCAAGCCAATTCAGTTCATACTAACTAAAAGTATTATTTTGAGCTAATCATACAAGATGATCTTGGATCGTACTAGACGATCAGAAATGCTAGATTGAAATTTAGGGCTTCCTTTTTAAGTCTCTTTATTTAAGCTTCCATATTGTCTTATAAAGGTAATCTTTTGCTGTTGAGTTATTTGAGAGGGAGCTAAGAGAGATAGTGTTGAGGAGAGCTTTGGGAGAGAAAAGATGGAGAGTTCTTATGAGGGGGAGTATTAAGAGATTCACAAGGTTACTTCAAGCAAGGTTCTTTGTCATGTTCTTCAAGCTTCTGCCTTGATCATTTAGAGGCTCCCGGAAGACTTTTTGCAGCACTAGGTTCATATTTCTATGCCAACTCGAGGAGGGAGTTAAATGTTTTTCTCTTATTTCCATCATCCGGAGGGTGTAAAAGATTCATGGTTCGCTGCTATTAATGGGAGGGTGTAATGCTTTTGGTTCTTCGCCACACCAGAAAGGTGAATATGATTTTGTAAGAGCTTCTCCATCTTCCTGAGGGAGAAAAGGAGAGCACTACTTTTAGTGCAATACCTAGAACATAGGGTTCTGGGGAGTGGATGTAGGTCAAATTTGATCGAACCACAATAAAATCTAGTGTGTTCATTCTTTTACTTTTTCAAATTTTAATTTCTATACTTTTCTGTGATTTACTATTTATTGAAAACTCTGATTTTATTTTTATTATGAAATTAGTGTTCTTCTATATCAAGGGATAAATTGATATTTTTAGATATTTAAAAAAACTTTAAAAAGGGAATTTTCTTTTTGCTTATCAAAGTTTTAAATAATCAATTCACCACCCGCCCTTTTGGTTAGCCTTGAGCTAGTTCTTAGAGGTTTGACAACCTTCACAAACTTTCAAAAGGTATTATAAAATGATTCAAAATCTAAGTTTTATATAATTTTTGTAAAATGATTAATGGTTAACTTTGGAAATCGCAATATTGATGAAAGATATTCAATTACATGACCACCTTTACATGTTAATATTCTTTTTGACTTTTACGAAATTCACATGTCTATTTTCCTCTGATATATAGATTATCCTAAATGGATGTTAGTTCAGGAAGGATATTCTGCACCTTCACATTTTGCTAATGGCATAAAAAACTAAACTCCCTTTTTTTGAATGGAGCATAGTAGATGGAAATTTAGCCCAATTGAATGCTAAATATTTAAATGATTTTTTGTGAATTAAAATCTAAAGATTACATGCATGTTTCTATGTGACTGCTAAACAAATTTGGGACAAACTCTACATAACCTATAAAGGAACAAATGAAGTAAAATAATCTAGGTTTAATATTCTTCTCTATGAATATCAATTATTTTGCATGAAACCTAGTAAATCAATTTTTGAAATATATATTAGGTTCACTCAGATTATTACTTCCCTACATGCCTTAGGAAGAGAACTTACTAATTATGAAAAAGTTAACAAGATCTTATGTTGTCTGCCTACTTTCTATCATGCAAAAAATATTGTTATTACTGAATTAAGGATTTAAATGTTTACTCCATTGATAACTTACTTAGATCACTCATTTCCTAGGAGCAAGGAGTGAGTCAAAGACAGCTTGTTGAATGAGAAAGAAGAAAAGAAAAACTATAGCCTTAAAGGCTAACGATTATGCTAGTTACAATTCTGCACCTAAGGATGATGATGATATAACACTGATGACACGATAATTCAAGAACTTTCTAAAGAAAAAATAAAGACATCATTAAAAATGGAATAATGATAAATTTAATAAAAATTCCAAAACTTCTTCTGATGTCATCTATTTTGAATGCAAGAAGCTATGGAACATATAAACAGATTGCCCGAATCTTAAAGCTCAATCAATCAATAAAAATGGTGAAGAAAAAGCTAAGTTCAATAAGGGCAAACAAAGGACTTACAAGGCTTTCTAGGAAGACTCTACTTTAGACTCATATAAAACAGAAGTAGAAGAGGAGGAAACCAACTTATACTTAATGATAGATAATCAATATAATTATTCTAATCAAGAGGAGGTATATGAGCTTTCCAATGATAAATATTTGAAGTTTTTGAAAAAATTCTTAATGCATATAAGAAGCTAAAGAAAATGTATTTAAGTTTGAATTCTATTTTTTTTAAACTACAGAAAGAGCATGAATGCCTTAGGAAAGATCATTCTACAATGGATAGTAGTCATATAGTCTTACTTGATGAATTAAATAAAAGGCATCTAGATTTAACTAATAAGCTTGATTCCTTAAAAGCATCCCATATTGATTTAGAAAATTCATTTAAGGAACCAAAGACAACTTTAGTTGAAGTTGATAATTGGGAGCATGTATTGAAAATTGAAAATTTAATTCTTGAAAGGGCAAACAAATTTTTACAACTCAAATTAAATACTTTTAAAGAAAATAAAAATATCATCTACACTTGCATAGTTACATAATCCATCACCACAGCATGCATCATTCAAACCTAAGAAGAGGCACCATAACCCACATAGATTTGTAAATCATTTTCGTTGCATTAGATGTTTTTCTTATGGCATGCTAGGAAAAAATTTCTACATTTTCACTAACCTATGTAGAACAAATTTGGTGTGGAGACCAAAATTGGATATACCACAGCATAGAATGCATGCATTAAATTCTTTATTTTATAAGGTGGAACCCAAACTTGTTTGGGTTCATAAATATAACAATTTATAATTTTATATGGATACTCTCATAGAGGGCCTCATGAGAGCATGTAGTACTTGGACAAGGGATGTTCAAGACACATGATAGGGGATGCAAATCAAATCATTTTGCTGGAGGATAGGGTTGAAAGTTCGTTAGGGATGTTAGGCCCTTATGAACTAGTCCCAATACTAACCAAAAAGAGGTGAATCAATATTTTAAAATAAATATTTTGATCATAAAGAAAAACCAAGATTCACTACAAAGAAAACACAATGTGAAAATTAAATGCGGAAATAATAAAGGAAATAACACACCAGATTTATAATTATTCGGTCAAACCTTGACCTACATCCACTCCTCGGAGGCACCCTCCGAGTATTGCACTAAACTAACTGTCACTCCTTCAGCCCCCACAGCTAGGCGGAGAAGCCCTTACAAAATCACTTCCACCTTCCTCGGTGCGGCGGAGTCGTCGGGTCCTTTGACACCAAAGAGATCTTCTTCTTTGGTGAACTTCCCTTAAGACAAGCCTTAAATCTGACGGTACTAAGGTGCGAGCTCGCCGGAGCAACCGTGTGGAACCCCCTCCACACTCCCTTGAAACCCCCTCCAAGGATCTTCTCCCTCTCTCAAACTCAATCATTTCCTCTCTCCCTTTCAAGCCCTCTCTTCAAGTTTCCCCCAAAAGAACGAAGCTATAATGGCTGTCAAAGACACTTACAAAAGTGTCTAGTCAAAAGCTTAAATAGAAGATCTCAACATGAGCTCATTAATGCAACTTGTTGACTTTATCGTCCAGGCCGATAGGAATAGCATCCTGGCCTATCAGTACAAATTAAGCTCAATCAGCCCGGGACGATTTGGGACGATCATAAGAAAATTGGTTACATCATCCAGGCCGATAAAATATTATCCTGCCCAATTAGTTAAAAACTGAGTACAATCATGCTGATCATCACCCTGAATTAAAGCTAACCCATGTCAATCATCCATGTCATCATCCCAGTCAATCCTGCGATCGTTCCGGACGATGTAATCGAATAAATCAGCCTTCAATGCTTTCCAAAGATACTAGATTAATTTAGGCATAATTGAGTTAGATCATCCTGGACGATGTGGATATTGTCCTGGTTGATTTCCTAAAATAAAAAATACCTAAACTGATCATGGCTGCTGATTCTTTCTTAATTAAGACTATCATCCTGACCGATACAAGTATTGTCCAGGCCGATCATCTTAATAACGGCTGGCTTAATGAGGATGCCCTAATTAGTTTTCAGCTTTTGAACCGATCGTCCAGGACGTTCATCTTAAAGATGGCTGTCTTAATGAAGATGCCCTAATTAGGGTTTCTGCTTTTAAACCGATCATAGGGAACATACAGAGAAATCTTCCAAGGTGTGTGTGTACAAAGTTACATAGCATCATGAGCCACACCAATTACAAAAGACTCAAGAAAGAAAAAATGATACAAACTGACTCAGACCTAGTCTACCCAATCTTGAGATGATTCAAAATTGCAGTCTGATCTTTTGAACCTGAAATGTCAGTTAATAAGATAGTCGTAGATAAATAAGAGTATTTCTATCATCAAAATCATAAATTATAAAAATATATCCGTAATAATCTTCCCCTTTTTAATGATGACAAATATTGCTATTTGAATTTGCAAAGAAAAAAGCATTTTCTGCTAATCTCCCTCTCACTAGAATAAAACTTTTAAAAATAGGGAAGATAAAAAAATTTTGTTATTTTTAATTTAAAAAAAAATAAGAAAATGATAGAAATTCAACAGTACGTTCTTCCCCTTTGACATTATCAAAAAGAGAAGGGGCACAAACAATAAGAACAAAATCATTAAAAGATAAGAACAATCTCTGATTTAGTGAACAAAATAAATATTCTTAAAATGAGAAAGTTATCTATTGATTTTAATCAAAAAACTTAGTAGAATTATTTTGACAACACATAGCCTAAAAAATGTTAGAAATTTAGAATTTGATAATCCAAACTCTATTTCTTTTAAAGGCTAAAAAATATTTTAATTCAATATCTAAATCATGGAATAAATTAGAGAAAGAAATAGTTATTTTTTAAAACTCCTTCCAGAAAATATATCTAATAGAAGATTAATGCACGAATTGTTGAATCAGGAATCAAGATTTTCAAAATCAAGTATAAAAAGTATCAAGGGTTTTCTTATGCTTTAAGAAGTATAAGAATGGTAAGCATTAAATTTTGTGGGCTCATTTTATGCCTTTTGATAATTGGTTGGTGTACTACGCATCTTTTAATTTTTGATATACTTTGTGTATTCCTTTTTTTTTTCAATTTGGCGTCTTTGCGCATCTTTTCTTTTTGGCATCATTGACCAATGTTTTTGAATATGCTACCTTTCTGAATTCTTAAATACAAAAGTAAACCCATCCTATTGACAAAGCGAAATTCTTGATTAAGAAAATTATTAGTTAGATTTAATAACTTGTAAAAGATCTCTATATGATAAATAAAATATAGGGAGTTAAAAAATTTTAGTTTCAAAAACTAATTAAAATATGAAAAAGATTTTAAATCAAAAGTAGAATAAACTTTTTTAGGAAATTGAGATTGAGAGTCAAAAAACACGAGTTTACTTCCTTTGAATGTTTTTAGAGAAGTCAAACACAATTTTCATAAGAATTCAAGAAAAAATAGGAGGTAGGTTTTTCATTTTTAGAAAGGTGAACGTGTGTGTTAGATCAAAAAAGACACATAAAAAATTAATGAAAAAAGAAAAGAAAGGAAAAAAAATAAAAACAGAAAATTACAAAAACAAAAGAACAAACAAAACATGCAAATATAAAAATTACACAAAAAATACTTTAAGCATCATCTTGCTCCTGATCAGATGATTCAGAAGTAAGATCTACCCAAGATATTTTTTGCTTTTCATTATTTTCCCAGTTTATAATTTGCTTTGCTTTACTCTTTTCTTTTGCAGGAAGAATTCTCAAATTAGGGCACTAATTTTTCATATGTCCAGACTTCCTACATCCAAAGAAAATAATGTCAGAAGAAATATTAACATTCTTATCATTTTTACCTTTGTCCCACTTTTGTTGATACTTATGCTTTGGTGAGTTTTTAATTTTGCTTGTCAAGTCATTACTTTCGTCACCAGCTAAGCTACCTTTTTTCGTATCTTCAGCTTTTAGCACTATCGTTTCACCTACATCCAAAGTCTTTGACCCAAACTTTGCTCGTAGGTAATGAGTGAGCCAATCAAATTATCAATAGAATATTCATTCAAATCTTTTGATTCACAAATAGAAACAACTTTTGCTTCGAACTTATCCATTAGAGAACGAAGAATTTTATTAACTTTTTCAAATTTTGAAAATTCATTACCTAAAGCATGCAATAATGTCACAATTTGAATAAACCTAGTATATATGTCAAATATCATTTCATAAGATTTCATGGAAAATATTTCATAATCATGCACTAACATATTCAACTTGGATTGCTTGATTTCACTAGTACCTTCATATATGGTGTGTAGTTTATCCCAAATTTCCTACCAGTAGTGCACGTGGATACTAAAAAAAAATCTTTAGAATTTAAAGCACAAAAAAAAAAACAAT
>NW_021319598.1:11656-22074 GCF_001605985.2 Dendrobium catenatum
GATCGTCCAGGACGAATTTCCTATTCGTCCTAGGACGAAATGCTCACTTGAAAATTTTCATCCAGACGAACTCCAATTCATCCCAGGATGAAATGTCATATAGAAAATTTTTGTTCAAACGAAATCCATACTCGTGCTAGGACGAAATGCTCTCTGGAAAACTTTCATCCAGGCAAACTCCAATTCATCCTAGGACGAAATATCCTCTGTAAAAATTTCATCCAGACGAACTCATATTCATCCCAGGATGAAGAGAACCGACTCTTGAAAATTTGGCGACTTCCTGCATATTTCGGAATCGACCTATGGTATAACCGTTCGTCCAGACAAACCTTGTTCGTACGGGATGATTAACGTGTAAGAAGTCAGTTCGTACCAATATACATTGGGTTCATTTCCAAATGAATTAAGTAACATCTTCCGGGATGATCCATGATCGTACGGGACGATCCACTGCAGACAAACTTAAATTTTAGCAGTTTTTGGATGAGATTTTGTGTCTTTCCTATATAAAGTCCAATATAAACTGTCAATTAATCTTTTTGACTACTGATCTTCGTGCCAATTGAAAGGAGAGTCATGGAGAGAGTGCTTGAAGGAGAAATCTTACTACTATAGCGTGAATGTTTCACTTGGTACTCAAAGGTAAGAGTCTCTACTTTTGATTTTTGATTACTTCACTCTTTTCTCTCTTCTTTCTAGATTTCTTATGAAGAAGATGTATCAAGGAGATCCAGTTCTCTAATGACACTTGGAGAGTGTGAACAGTCGAAGGGTTCTCTACCCACACTTGGAGAGTGTGAACAGCCGAAGAGTTCTCTGCCTGTACTGAGAGAGTGTGAAAGGATGAACGGTTCTCTGCCAACACTGAGAAGAGTGTAAAATGATGATGGTTCTCTGCCATACCGGATAGTGGTGGAAGAAAGTTTTATAAAGGCTTCTCCACCTTACTGTGGGTGCAAAAGGAGAGTCACTAGAGGTATTAGGGCAATACTTGAAGGGTGCCTCCGGGGAGTGGATGTAGGTCGTGTTTGACCGAACCACTGTAAATCTCGTATCTTTTATTTTTTTGTTGCTTTTTATTTTTGTTTTACTATTTCTAACATGTGATTGAAAAATGTTTTCTATAAAATTCACTAAAGTTATTTTTTTTTTGTTCTAAATTTTGATGAGGGATAAAATTTTTTAATTACCAATTCACCCCCCCCACTTGGTTAGCCTCTGGGACATAAGCTTAGGTTTAACAACCTAATTCATATTGATCAAGTATCATCAAGTGGTATCAGAGCTTTATTTCAAAATCATAAGTTTAGACTACTTTTTGATTAACGTAGATGGCTATATTTGGAAATCGAAATACACCTGAGGGTTACTCTATAACTAGACCTCCATTGTTTGATAATATTCCTTTTGATTTTTGGAAAACACGTATTTCTACTTTTTTACAGTTACTTGATTATCGTATGTGGATCTTAGTTCAGGAAGGGTATATAAAACCAACTAGACTAGTTGAAGGAGTTAGAGTTGAAACACCTTTTATGGACTGGACAATAGAAGAAGTGACTTAGCACAACTAAATGTCAAATACTTGAATAGTTTCTTTTGTGCACTTAAATCAGAAGATTGCATGTGGGTTTCTACTTGCAAGAGTGGAAAGGATGTATGGGATAGATTTTGTATAACATATGAGGGGATTAATGAGGTTAAGCAATCTAGACTTAATATCTTGTTGCATGATTATGAACTGTTTCGCATGAAATCTAATGAATCCATTTTTGATATGTACACAAGATTCACACAAATATTCACCTCTTTACATGCATTAGGGAGGGAACTAACAAATGTTGAAATGGTTAATAAGATTCTTCGTTGTTTGGCTACTGCTTATGATGCTAAAATTACTACAATTATAGAGTCTAAAGATCTAAACATTTACTTTATTAACAATTTTCTTGATTCGCTAATTGCTTATGAGTAAGGAGTTAGTCAAAGATAGATTGATATAGGTGAATCACAAAAGGAGAAGAACATAACATTGAAAGTGGAGGAGTCTGAGAGTGAACATTCACAACCTGAGGATGAAGACGACATCGCATTGATGACTAGACAATTCATAAGCTTTCTGAAGAGGAAGTAGAGGAGGTGCCAGTATTAGAATAGAGGTAAATTCAATAGAAATCTCAAGGTTTCAAATGATGTGATTTGCTATGAGTGCGGGAAACCTGGACATATTAAGATAGATTGCCCGAAACTTAAAGCCACCTCTAGCAAGGAGAAGGTAGAAGAGAAACCATTTGTGAAGAAGGGCAATAAAAAATTCCAAAGAGCTTTTTGGGCGGACTCAGCTTTTGATTCGTCAAAGATAAAAAAGGAAGAGGAAGTCACTAATCTGTGCTTAATGGCCAATAGTCTTGATCAGTCAAATCAAGAAGAAGTATGTGACTTAAGTTATGATAAACTTTTTAAAGTTTCTAAACACATGCATGATGCATAGGAAAATGAAGAAAATGCATGCTAGTCTATGTTTAGAATTTAAAGAACTACAAAAGCATCATAAAATCCTTAGGAAAGATCATGCTTTAATTGATGTCAACCACATAAAATTACTTAATGAGTTTGATAACTAGAATAAAAATCATGAAATTTTAAAATCATCATATGCAGAACTTGAAAAGATTTTAAAAATTTTAAGGATGAATCAGAGAGAAAGATTTATAGATCAAATTAAACAAATCAAATTTTGGAAGATATGAATTCATTTTATAAATTAACGATAAAAGCTCTCGAGGATAATAGGATACCCCATAAACTTGAAGATTTCACTAATCCTATATTGTATCCTAAGTTTATGCAATTCCTAAATAGACAAATTAATAGTAGTAGACTTAGGAATCCTTTTCCAAAAGTCAAATATAATAATTGTGGATTGATTGGACGCATAGCTCACACCTGTACTTTAAAGAAGAAAACTTATTTTATGTGGAAACCTAAGATGCATAAACCTAGATATATCATACATGCATCTCTTTATAAATTGCCAAAAGGAGAACCCAAACTTGTTTGGGTTTCCAGGTCTAACGTTTCATAATCTTATAGGGTCACTCTCACATAAGACCTCATGAGAGCATATGGTATCTGGACAGTGGATGTTCAAAAGCATATGACTGGAGATACTTTATAATTTATATCACTAGAATCCAGAAGTGGAGGCAAGGTTACACTTGGAGGTAACACCACAAGGAAAGTGATTGGGACATGTATGATTTGAAATCTAAAGAATTTTTATATTGAAAATGTGTTATTGATAGAAGGCTTAAAGCATACTTTATTAAGTATAAGCCAACTATGTGATAAAGGATATTGTACAAAAATTTGTCCTACTAGCTGCATTTTAAGCCTAAATAGAAATGATGTTTTGAATGGTAAAAGGGTAAATAATGTTTATATGCTAGATTTGAATTGCGTTCAAACTCCTAATTCTTTTTATTTAAAAACTATTTCTGATGAGTCATGGCTTTGGTATAGAAGACTTTATCATTCTAGCATGAAAAACCTTAGGAGAATTACCCAAAAGAACTTAGTGAGAGGTATACCAAAACTAGACTTTACTAAGGACCACCTTTGTGATGCATGTCAATTAGGAAAGCAAGTGAAGTCCTCTTTTCAATCCAATAAGGATCTTAGAACTAGTAAACTATTGGAGATTTTATAAATGGATCTTTTTGGACCAGTTGGAACTATAAGTCTAGGAGGGAAGGTATACGGATTTGTGATTGTGGATGATTACTCAAGATTCATATGTGTTAGATTTCTATTTCATAAGAGTGAATAATTTAAGGACTATTTCGAGAATAGCGTAATGAATCAGTAAATGGAACACATACTTCTTTTTTCTTATCTTTCGCTAGAGGGGTGTAATTAATAGCCAGCCCATCTCCTATGGGGTTAAGCCCTATGGCTTGTCGGAATCATACTGGTAAAGCCTTAGCTGGCGAAGCTTCAGATATTAGCTAATGCCATTTCATTTGAGGTACATACAAATCGTGAGGGTTGGTGTAACTAACTGAGCTGATAGGTGCCATTTAGAAATTTTTTGACTTGGATTCAAAGAAAATATGGGTGTGAAATCATGACTATACAAAGTGATCATGGAGGAGAATTTGAAAATGAAAGATTTGAAAATTTTTGTAAGGAGAAAGAAATTGATCACAATTTTTCTGCACCTAAAACCCCTAAGCAGAATGGGGTAGTTGAAAGGAAAAATAAACATTAATAGAAGCCGCCTGAGCAATATTGGCAGAATACTCACTTCCTAAATACTTTTGGGCTGTGGCGGTTAGCACTGCATGTTATGTTCTGAATAGGGTGAATGTGAGATCTAAATTAAATAAAACACCTTATGAGTTGCTAAAAGAAAGAACATCTAATTTGTCTCATTTGCATGTTTTTGGTTGCAAGGTGTTTATACATAACAATGAAAAATTTGCCTTAGGAAAATTTGATCCAAAATTAGATGAAAGAATTTTTGTTGGATACTCAAGTGTTGGAAAATCTTATAGAGTATTAAATAGAAGAACTTTGCTAATTGAGGAGACCACACATATTGTATTTGATGAATCTGAAAATTTGAAAGAGCCTAATATTATAGAAGATGAGATTGAGGATAACTCCCAAAATATTGATAAAATAAATTTGGAAGAAAATGTGGAGAAAAATTTTGAGATACAAAACCCTTTGCCTAGAGATTTGAGATTTTCTAAAAACCATCCAAAGGAGTTTATAATGAGTGAACCTAGTGAGGGTGTAAGAACTAGGCGTGAATTAAATAAATAAGTCAATCATTCAGCCTTCAATTCAACAATAGAACCCACTAATATTGATCAAACACTTTCAGATGAATTTTGGATTTGGGCCATGCAAGAAGAATTAAATCAATTTATAAGAAATAAATTTTGGGAATTAACTACAAGGCCAAAGGATCAAAGTGTAGTTGGAACTAAGTGGGTATTCAAAAATAAAATGAATGAGTCAGGAGTAGTCATTTGAAATAAGGCTAGATTTGTTGCTAAGGGGTATTATCAGATTGAAGGAATTGATTTTGAGGAGACTTTTGCCCCTATAACTAGACTTGAAGTAATTAGGGTTTTGCTAGTCTTTGCCTGTTTTAGAGGATTTAAATTGTATCAAATGGATGTAAAAAATATCTTTTTAAATGGGGTAATTCAAGAAGATATTTTTGTAGAACAACCACCAGGTTTTGAAAATTCTAAATACCCAAATCATGTTTTCAAATTAAAAAAGGCATTATATGGATTGAAACATGCACCTAAAGCCTGGTATGAGAGGTTGAGCACCTTCCTACTTAAAAGATCATTTGAAAAAGGAAGTGTGGATACAACTCTTTTTTTGAAGAGATTTGGAAAGGATATACTCATTGTACAAATTTATGTGGATGACATCATCTTTGGATATTCAAATAAAAATCTTTGTGATAATTTTTCTAAAATAATGAGTAGTAAATTTGAGATGAGTCTAATGGGAGATTTAAGTTAATTTTTAGGATTTAGCATTAAGCAAATTTAGGAAGGTACATTTCTTAGTCAGTCAAAGTATGTTAAGGACATCCTCAAAAAGTATGAAATGGATAATGCTAAACCTTTTAGTACACCTATGAGTTCCTCAGTTCAGTTGGATAAGGACCTTAAGGGAAAATCTGTTGATCAAAAGAAATTTAGAGGAATAATTTGATCTTTACTTTACATGACAGCTAGCCGACCCGATATCATGTTTAGTGTTTGTTTGTGTGCTAGATTTCAATCAGATCTAAAAGAATCACATTTGACAGCTGTAAAAAGGATTCTAAGATTTCTGTTAGGAACTCTGAACTTAGGAATTTGGTATCCTATGTTTAGCTCTTCATTTGAAATAATTAGTTATTCATATTCTGACTTTGTAGGTTTTAGGGTGGATAGAAAGGGCACTTCTGGAACATATCAGTTTATTGGAAATTCTTTAGTCTCTTGGTCCAGTAGAAAATAAAATTCAGTGGCCCTATCTACTACAGAAGCTGAATATATTGCATTAGAAAGTTTTGCGGCACAAGTTTTTTGGTTGAAATAACAGTTGATTGATTTAGGATTAATTATAGCACTATTCCAATTTATTATGATAACACTAGTGCTATTTGTATTTCTATAAATTCTATTCAACATTCATGAACTAAACATATAGACATAAGACATCATTTCATAAGGGATCATGTATCCAAAGGAGAAATTGAACTTACTCATGTTTCTACTGAAAATCAACTTGTAGACATTTTTACAAAACCTTCAGCCTTTGATATTTTTAGTGTATTAAGAACAATGCTTGGAGTAATTGATTTGAATGCTTGATTAAAAATATTTTCTACAACATTGATATGTGTTTTCTGGTTAATGCATTTGTGTGTTTTTATGATTTTGTTTATCTTGTGTTTGTGATTTTCTGTATTTAAGTTTTTATTTTTGTGATTTTATGCATTTTTGTTGGGTTTGTGTTTTAGTTTTTTTTAGTGTATGTTTTAAAAAAAATTTAAGTGACAATCATCCGGGACGAAATGATTTCGTACGGGATGAATTGTGTAGTGTGTCAAACTGTCAAATTTTAAACCATTTGCGTGCAGTTTTTTCAGTTTTTAATTTTCACTTCGTATGTACAATCGTCACGATCGTCCAGGATGAAATTGTTCAAACAACGAGACGATTGAATGACAGTTAAACGGATAAGGTAGTCTTTAATGATATATTTCGTACGTACGAACCTTTGGTTCGTCCGGATGAACACATGTCGGTTCGATGTAGGGGACGATTTCAACTGCCATTAAAACGATCATAAGTTCTGATCATCCAGGACGAACACGTGTTCGTCTGTACGATCATTTTGGTCAAAAGTCTGTACGAAAGGATTCTTCGTAACTTGTGTGATTACGAAAGCTATTTTATTTTGGACTCATTCATTCGTCCATACAAAATTTTTTCATACGGGACGAATCAAATTTCGTACGGGACGAACATAAATTTTGTCTGTACGAACTTCCATTTTTCAATAAATTAGCAGGCTTTTGAACTCAATAGTCATCTCTCACACATCACTTTCATAACCTTTCATCCTTTATATCCTTTTCAATGGCAAGTTCAAGCAAGCGATAAAAAACTCTAGCCAAGGGACCACCTAAAAACTCTTCTGATAACTTTCTTTCCAAAGCCAATGAAGACTCTTTTCTTAGATTCGTGTCCGCTAAGATCACCCCCTCTAGAATTCTTATCAAGGATCAACTGACCTTTTAGGTAATGAACTTATTTGCTTCAACTCAGTTTGGTTTCATCCTCACACTAGTTTATCTCTACAACAAAGAAACCTTTCACTATTTTCTGGCAAATATGTCTTTCAACTTTGACCATTTTGTAATCCATTCCTATGTCTTTAAGAAAAAAGTTGAAATCATCAAGACTAACCTAGGAATCTTTTTAAACTTAAGAACTGAGGGAACTAGAGCACATACCTTGACCACCACTTCTGAATATGAATGGTCTAAAATTAATACAGTGATTAGAGGAATCATTTTTAACGAGCATATGCCTAAAGTATCCAGTCTCATTCGGAATGCTCGTATCATCCAGCATGTTCTTAGAACTTCTATAATTCCTAAAGCTGGTGATAAAATTAACATTACTCATTTTCTTTCTATGATAACATACTTGATTATGACTAAACAGCCTATAGATGAAGCCCAACTAATCCTTGACTATCTTTATGGACTCTCTGAAATTGATATTGTCGAACATAAAAGAAAGAAGAACATTGTCTTAGGACATCTAGTTGCCTATATTCTGAAAAAGAAATATAATTTGGTTCATCTTGATCAAGATTTTGAAAAATCGCTCTACCACAATGATGGATCACTTAGAGCAATCTTCAATAAAGATGAACCAAGTAAAACACATGTCATTAGTTATAATGAGGAAGAACATGAAGCTGCACCTGCTAATGAACCAAATTATCAGAATTTGGTTCAAAGATTTGACTGTTTAGAGACTCACTTTGATTAAAGGTTTGATCAAATTGAAGCTCATATGCAGCAGCAGGATATACAGTACACTCAAGATATGGGATTTATGCAAGAACACATAAACGATATAAATTCCAATATGCTTTTGATTAGTTGCTATTTCAACTTCTTTGGTGCTGCACCTCCTCCTCCTCCTCCAAGTCAGGGTCCATCGGAATGATTTAATGTACTTGATTATGTGTTTTCTTTAGTTGATGTATTAGTTTTGTGATTTAGGAAAATGTATCTATTTTCTTTTCATTAGATGTTTTTGTTTTTGAATCTTATATCGTATTGATATCATTTGCTGAGATTGTAATATCCTTTATTTTGATATCAATATAAGTTATCATGTTTTGAATTTAATCTTATTTTTGAAATATATGTTAGCCCATATGATAATCGTTATAATTTTTTATCTTAAGAATGCCATACTTTGAAATGCAAGTTAAAATTAAATTCATTAGAAATCTAATTTTTCTAAATTTAAGTTTTTCTTATAACTTGATGTAATTAAGATTGTCAATTTCATGTCTCTTATTTAGACTACATTAATGTCTAATATTATTATTGCAATTGTGATGTTTTCTTATTTTATATTTCACTTGTCAATAAATATTTATGCACTTAGAAAAATTTGGAATTTTTTATTATTGATTTTGGAAAGAATACGATTACTCTTAAAAAATATACAAGTGTAAAAAAAAATCAAAAAATCAAAAGGAATGCACAAAGGTTTGCAATTTGAAAAAGATGCACAAAATAAGTCCACAAGTGAAAAGATGCACAAAAATGTGACACAAATTTGAAAAAGATATGCAAAGCGCCACATGTGATAGTTAATTCTTTCCATAATCTTTTAATCTCTTAATTCAAATTGATCTTCGGTACATTTATATTCCATATTGAAAATTGAAATATACAAATTTTCTATTCATCCTTTTTGCAATGATTTCCTCTATCTTAGTGTATAAATCGACTCATATTTTTGATATATACTTTTTATTATCAATGTTATATCTCTTCTTAAATTCTATGAATTACTATGGTTTACCTAATGTTTTGATTTTATTTGCAAAATTTATTTCAATTACTTTCAAGGATCAATTATTAAAGGATTATCATACGACTGCTTATATTTTTGGTCTTTTTCATCTTCTCTTTTTACTGTTGTAAAAAAGGGGGAGAAAATATTATTTGTTCGTATCTTTTCGTAACTCGTATCTTTTTGTATGCTTGTTCATATCGTATTTCTGTTTCGTAATATAGTTTTTGTTGCATTTTAATTTTTTTTTTTTAAAAAAAGGGAGAGATAAAACTGTTGTGCAAAGCCTCATTATTATCAAATGTTCATCAATTCAGGGGGAGTTTAAGAGATTCTTAAAATTTGAAAATTATATAAACAAAAATTATTTTGTCATCATCAAAAAGGGGGAGATTATTAAGAGAGTTGTTATTTTCATGTTTTACATTCATGCAACTTGTATAGTTTTGATGATTCCAAATAATATTGATTTAAGTTTTGTTATCTTCTAACACTTTTTGAAAGATTTGTTTTTGCTCTTGTGTGGCCTAACATTTCAGGAAATTCGAACTTCAGACTAATGATGACTTCAAATCAAATACAACATAAGATAGTTTGTAAATTGAAGGTTGTATTTTTCTTTGTATTGAGTTTGAGAGGGAGTGATTGTAATTGTGTAAACATACACACACACACACACACACTTAAGGACATCTTCAAAAATATTATACTGATCGTACGGGACGAACACAGTTCGTACAGGACAATCAAGTCAGTTATCTCCTCGGAAGAGCAATGGAACAAACAACAAGCGAAGAAAATTTTTTTAAGTCCTCATCGTCTAGGATGAATTTCCTATTCGACCTAGGACGAAATGCCCTCTAAAAAATTTTTATCCATACGAACTCCAATTCGTCCCATGACAAAATGTCCTCTGGAAAATTTTCGTTCAGAAGAAATCCATATTCGTGCCAGGACGAAATGCTCTCTGGAAAATTTTCGTCCAGACGAACTGAAATTCATCCCAGGATGAAATGTCCTCTATAAAAATTTTGTCCAGACGAACTCATATCCGTCCCAAGATGAAACGAACTGACTCTTGAAAATTTGGCGACTTCCTGCAGATTTTGGAACTGACTTATGGTATAACCGTTTGTACCAGACGAACCTTGTTCGTATTGGGTGATTAACATGTACGAAGTTAGTTCGTACCAATATACATTGGGTTCGTTTCCAACTGAATTAAGTAACATCGTCCAGGATGATCCATGATCGTACGGGACGATCCACTGCTGACAGACTTGA
>NW_021319598.1:22174-31278 GCF_001605985.2 Dendrobium catenatum
ATATGTCGCCACGTGCACTTACTCTTTACCGCGCGGCATGACGACCCGACTCGGACCGAATCCGGAATTACTATATTCTCGTATTGCTCGGTATTGCTAGGTATTACTCGATATTGCTTGGAAATAACGAGAAATACCGCTGTGTGAAGACCAATACAGAGCAATACCGAGTAATACCTAAAAGAACTCGGTATTGCTCGGTATTACTCGGTAATGAACTCGGTATTGCTCTGTATTGCTCGGTATTGCTCGGTATTGGTCTTCACATAATAGTATTTTTTATTTTTGTCGAACAAAATCGACCAATATCTAGCAATACCGAGCTATGCAAACTCCTGGGTCTGTTCCGAGTAAGGTCGTCGGGCCGCGCGGTAAAGAGTAAGTGCACGTGGCGACATATTATAGGCTACCTTATGTAGCTCTACGTCAGGTAACCTGATTGAATAATTTTTCCTTTTTCACCCTCCTAG
Organism: Dendrobium catenatum; assembly: GCF_001605985.2. Classification (NCBI taxonomy): domain Eukaryota; kingdom Viridiplantae; phylum Streptophyta; class Magnoliopsida; order Asparagales; family Orchidaceae; genus Dendrobium; species Dendrobium catenatum. Next base: position 22,645 of record NW_021319598.1, read on the forward strand.
CGAAGGAAAAGAACCTATAAATCCTTTTCACAATCTTAGTGAAGGTAAAGAACATAATCTTTCTTTGGGTTGATGTTCTTTTTCCCAGAGCCAACCAAGAAACCAAGTAATACACTCAGAGGAAATAAGGTAAAAACTAGCTCCGAGCAAACGTGTGAAAAACCCTCATAGTCCTCCATCATACACAAACTCTCCTTTCTCCTTTCCAAAGCTCTCCAATATCATTTCTCAAAGCTCTCTTTTCAGAAAATCTTACAACCAAAGACTTGAAAGAAGTCTATTAAGAGAGCTTAAACATAAAGCTTCACAAGTTCTTTGTCAATTAGTTTAATGTAAACCAAATAATCATTAAAGATTCCTATCTTATGTATAAGATTGCTCATAATGAGGGATAATCCATCAATAAATACTTTTAATGACACTCTTTAGAGGCCAACCAAATCCACGAGGTAGACCATGAGCTACTATAAATGGTTCTTCTCGTAGGCATCTTCCTTGGTTGACAATTTTATTGATCACTAATATGGGAAATAATTCATTCTTATGCAAACCTCATCCAATATATTCAAGCTCAAATTATGGCCAATGAGGCCATTTTATACGATAAAAATTAAATTTAATTTCCATTTGGTGAGCATAAAATTGATAAAAATAGGGAATACTAAGCATAGATCCATTAAAAATCTTTATCAGTTCTCCTCCAGCACTCACTTTCAATCAACATTGAGCTCCATCGATGGTCACCCTTGATGTGCTTCATGGCGTGCTCTTCAACATTGATTATATAGTACAGTCCCATATTGTGCAGTATAATTAGTTCGTATACCTTTATTAGTAATGTACGATTAATAAGTTGTTATATGACCAGTTTAAGAATTTGAACTTATTGTCTAGTACAATATATAGCATCATACAGAATAATTAGTTCAATCGAATTAGATTATCATCCTGTTCGATTTATGGAAAAGAAATATCATCCCATGCAAAGTTTAGGTCGTACAGTATAAATGATGATTTTACTTATTTACCTAGTTAGCAGACATCGCATAGGTGGTCCTTGAATGAAGTCTAACTTAGGTTTGCCTCTAACTAGGTTTTTTGAGTAATATTCCTAAGTTTTTTCATGCTCGCATGATATAGTTTCCAATGCCATAGCAAATAATCTTCTATTATTATTTTTAACAAAAGGAATTTGAGTATTCAATACAATTTTAGTCTAAAATGTAAACATTATTCATTTTTTTTCATGCTAACACAAGTTCATTATCTAGGCTAATCATGCATTTGATAGAAAGAAATTTTATATCAAAGCCTTTATGGCACAGTTGACTAATGCTTAATAAATTATGCTTTAAATCGTCAACTAATAGAACATTTTCAATCATAAGGTGTTTAAAGTTTCCATGTGTAACTGATCCCACCACTTTCCTAGTGGCGTTATCTCCTAATGCCACCTTGCCTCCTAACCTGACCTCTAGTGTAATAAAGTGCTTCATATCACCTGTCATATTCCTCAAGCAACCACAATTCAAGTACCATATGCTCTCACTATGCCTTTTGTGAGAGGACCTTTATAATGCAATTCAAAGGTTAGTTTTGGGAGCCCAAGTGAGTTTGGATTCCACCTTATGCATGAATGAATGAGATTTATGCATGTTATGATGTGATGAACGTAATTTAGGCCTCCACACTAAATATGATATAGGATGGATAGTCCAAGTGTTGGTTATATATCCTAACATACCACAAGAGTAACATCTAGCACCAGGGACTGGGTTTACTAACCTATGTATGTGGTGGTGCCTCTTTATATTTTTATGTTATGCATGCTATGTCAAAGAGTTACACCATTAAGCCATTGAAGGTGGTGGTCTATTATTTTCCAGTGCAGTAATTTTTGCTTGTAGATATTTATTTGCATGTTCATAGCTTGTCACTTCCACTTTCACTGCATGCTCATTGCTAGTTTATGTATATGCAAGTCCATCTAAATCCTTAAATGATTTTTTTAGCTCAATATGTGATGTTTTTAAGGAATTCTATGCATCAGATAACTCAATATACTTCTTATTTAATGTATCAAACTAATCAAATAAAGCTATATGATCGTTATCTAAAGTAGAGAGCTTGGTAATTAAACAAGCATGATCTTTTTGCAAAGTAGAAAATTCAGTTTTTAAACTAGCATGTATTTTCTAAAGCTTCCTATATGAGTCCTGATTACTTTCTAAAATAATAAGTAATTAATCATAGGAGAGTAGACATATCTCATATTGATCATACTGATCAAGATTATCATTAGCCATTAGACACATATTTGTTAACTCCTCCTCTGCTTCTTCTTTAGATGGTTCTGAGGCAGAGTTGGCCCAAAAGGTTTTCTATGTCTTTTACTTGCCCCTTTTGTACTTTGGTTTCTCTTTGCCCTTTTCATTATTTGGGAGAGTCTTTAGATTGGGGCAGTCAACTCGAACATGTCCTGGCTTCCTACACTCAAAGAAAATTATATTAGATGAAATTTTAGTAGATTTGTGACCTTTACCTTTGATCAAGTTATTTTGATGATATTTTTTTTTTCTTTTCATATAGCTCTTGAACTGGCGCATCATCATGGCTATTCCATCTTCTTCATCCGATAAAGAGTTGTTATTGTCAGAATCATTTGCTTTTAATGCCATCATTCTCTCCTTTTTCTTTCCACTTGCATCATTCGACCTTTAACTCACCTCTTGCTTGTAAGCAATGAGTGATCCAAGCAAATTATCAATATAGTAAACATTTAAATCTTTTTATTCAGTAATTGCAATTATTTTTGCATCATAAGATCTAGGAAAATAAAGTAAAATTTTATTAACTTTTATAGAGTTTGATAGTTCTCTATGTACTATATTCAAGGATGTTACTATATAGGTGAACCTACTGTATATTTCAGACATAGTCTCGCTAGGTTTCATGCAGAAAAGTTTGTAGTCATATAAAAGAATGTTTAGCCTAGACAGTTTTAGTTCACTAATTCCCTCATAGGTGATACATAACATATCCCAAATATCTTTTTCGGTAGTTCATGTAGAGACTTTCAAGGACTCTTTAGATTTTAAAACACAAAAGAAACAATTCAAGCACTTAGCATTAACCTGTGCAAGTTCCCTATCCTCTTTGCTTAATTCATTAAAGGAAAAATTAGTTTTAACACAATTAATAGTATGCAAATGAAGTGAGTAACTAGTTTGAATCATATGCCAAATTTTATAATAAATGGATTGCTGAAATATGGACATGCAAATTTTCCAGAAATTAAATCATTTTTAAATAAAGGTGGGATATAAAATACCCCTACGTAGTGTTATGATTACCAAAATTTTTTATTGATTATTTATCTCAAGATTTTCTAAAACACTATTTTTTAGACCCCTCTCTAATACCACTTGAAAGTAAAAGATGTGCCTAGAGGGCAGTGAATTTGTGTTTTTAAAATAATCCGAAGTAGGAGGACTAATTTTTTGGTTTTTTAAAACACTTAGAAATAAGCAATTTTAATTTTTGAATGTGGAAGCTAACAAATTAAATATGTCTAAAAAATAGTGATAATGAAGTTCTAATTATCACGACAGAACATAGATCTCAAATATTTATCAAGTAGTTATAGTTAAGATGATGTACAAAAAGTAAAATATAGAAAGTAAATGGAAAATGAATACACCATAATATTTTATAGTGGTTCAGTCAAACATTGACCTACGTCCACTTCCCAGAGTCCTCCACTTTGACTATTGCACTAAGATAAATTGACTCTCCTTTTTCTCCCCTAGCAAGGTGGCGAAGCCCTTATAGACCTCTCTTTCACCAACTCGGTGTGGTAGAGAACCAAATATCCATTTACTGGCAGAGAACCTTGGCTTCTTTTTCTCCCTTTAGGAGAAGGCAGAAAACCTCAAGGATCGACAAAGAAGCCTCTCTCCCTAGGAATTTCCAACAAGACACACTAAGGACATAGGAGGAGCAAGAATGCAACTAGCCCGGAGCAACAATGTGATTCCCTTTACACTCCTTCTCCCTCACAGTGAAGCTCATATTCTCCTTCCTCTCATAAGCCCTAATTTTCTTCAAAAGCTCCCTCTCAAAGTTCCTCATTCATCAAAGTTACTCTCTTTATATTTCTAAGAAAAAGGTTAAAGGATTGCTTTTATAATAGGCTTCAAGAAACCCTAAAAATTCAAGTTAGCCATCACTATTCATACAGTATGATCAGTTTAAAACTAGTCTCATGCACTACAAAGGAGAACGAGCAGTTCATAATTTATCAACACATCATACCTTATGATTAAGAGGTCATCCAACATGATCTTTTATATTTTTACTATTCATACAAGATAAATTGTGGGATGACCAAAAGTTGTTCTTATTGATCATCCCTTATGTATACTACGTGAATTATAGTTTATTAATTTCAAGCAATTTGTCTAGTATGATATTAATATCATACCATATAATTAGGACAAAAATCTGAAAGTTCGTTAGGGATGTTAAGCCCTATAGAACTGGCCCGAGGCTAACCAAGAGCTCTTAAATAGAAGAGCTTCAAAGGAGCTCATTAATTGCAAGTTGTGGACTTTATCATCCATAACGATATGGACATCGTCCTGGCCGATCAGTACAAATCTCAGAAGATCGGCCAGAGCATCACCCTGAAGATGATCTGGACGATTGAAAATTATCTTGATCGTCCCGGACGTTATCACGATCATCCTGGTCGATCAGTTCAAATCAGCGGAGAATCGTCCTGAGCATAGCTCTGAATATAAACTGGTCGATATTCATCGTCCAGGAGTAACTAAGGGTTTTTGAATATATCGTCCTGGCCGATCCTGAGATCATCCAGGATGATGTGATCGTATCAATCATCCTTAATTATTTCCTCGATTCCTAGATTAATTTAGGCATAATTGTGTGTTATCGTCCAGGCCGATCTCACGATCGTCCTGGCCGATTTCCAAAAATACAGAATACCTAAATTGATTATGTCGGAAAATTCTTTCTGTATTAAGCCTATCATCTTAGCCGATATAAGTATCATCCAGGCCGATCAGTTAATTACGGCTGCCTTAATAAGAAATACTGATTAAAACTTCTGTTTTGAACTCGATCGTCCAGGACGATATAAATATCGTTCGAGACGATGTGAGTAAAAACACAAGTTCTAAATCTCTCAAGTGTGTGTGTAGGGTTACCTTGACATCGGTCACTTAAAATAATTACAATTGACTCAAGAAGGGAAAAATAAAATTACAGACAGACTCAACCCTAATCTACTCAGTCTTAAGCTGATTCTGATTTCCGTCTGATCTTTGAGTCCTGAAAAGTCAGTAGAAAAATGCAGTCGTAGTGAAATAAGATTTATTTGTTATCATCAAAATCATAATCTTAAAATATGTTTGTAACAATCTCCCCCTTTTTGATGATGACAAACATATCGCTAATCAATTCTAAAACAGTAATGCAAAACTAACCAAGCTTTCAATTTTTCGAACAGAACAAGTACACACATACTACAAGAGCAAGTACAAACACACTACTCCCCCTTTTGACATCTCAAAAAGGAGGAGAAAACTAAAAATAGAAATGAAAGCATGAAAAAAATACAATAAAGAAAAAAAAGCAATCCACAGAAAACAGAAACTAAAACTAAAAAAATGAGAGATCCTAATCATCAGATGAATGTGGAGGTGGTGGAGCCTACAGAAAGCAGCTAGCTAGTTTTGTAAACTGAGCATTGAACCAGGATATGTTCTGGTCGTGCTGTTGCTGCTGGTGAGTAATATAGCTGTCAAAACGGGCTAAGTCCTATATGCGGTGTTGCTCGTAGCGGGCAATATCCTCAGAATGTTGCTGCTCCTGTACAGCAACGTAAGAATCGAAATAGGTCTCCCAATGATCAAATCTCTCCACTAACTAGTCAAATTGTAAGTGATGGCGAAGAGGAGCAGGATCAGGAACGGGAGCGGGAGCGGGAGCCTCCTCATCCTCATCCCCCCGAGGTTCATCATCCCCTGGGTGGAGATGAGTACTATGAAGGGTATTGAAGAAACTGTTTGAGTAGAAGAGAGTTGGGAGGTTGGGAGGAGCAGGATATTGAAGTTAATATTTGGTTTCAAGAACATAGGCTATGAGGTGTCCTAAAGCCAGATTAGATTTTCTCTTATAACCTGGATCGCGGATTGTAGTTAAATGATCAATGTATCAAAAAATTAAGTCAGTAGCATTAAATTTTATATGTGCCATGATGTAAAAAGCAGTCAGAGAAAGTAGAGGAGTGATGTGGATTCGGTCCTGAGCTTTTAGAATAATAGAGGTTCGAAGGACATGCTGAATTGTCCTAGCATCTTTGACTAAAGAGCTAGTCTCTCCAACATGAAAAGGTGCATTGGTTTAGCAAAGGAAATGATTTGCAGTGGACCAGTTAAAATCAGGATCTGAGATAATTATATTTAGCTTATCCCCGATGGTGGATAGCTGCAATAGTTCAGCACAGTCCTGATTTGTGATCTCGATCGGGCGTCGATTTATATAGGAGGTCAGGGCTGTGAAAGCAGGATTTATGCGAAGATTTGCGAAGAATTCACGAAGAAGGTTAGTATGAAAGGGGACAATGAGAGAAAGAATGAAACAGAGAGAAGTATGAGCAAAGAGATCCATTACTGGATACGAAAGGTGGACGGGATTGATAACTCTGTAGACAGTTATCCCACATTCTTTATATCGATGGTAAGCAGCTTCATCTTTTGCCTCCCTAAAACGAGGGTCAATTCTAGCCCTCGAAGAACTCCCAGAAGTTTATCGGACTCGCTTCCCACTAGCCATAGCAAGAAACTAGTAAGAGAACACAAGAGAAGAAGAAGGTTGAGGTGAAAATAATGGCTGGAGTGGCCCAAATTTAAAGAAATGGCCACATCGCCCAGGACGATCGCAAAATGATCTAGGACGATTTGGTTCAATTATTGCATACAGGACGGTTGGTAAAAAAGGTGTTCCGATCGGCCAAGAGGATCAGATATCGGCCAGGACGATTAGACACGGGCGTTGGAGTGGCCTGAATTTAAAAAAATCGCCACATCGCCCAGGACGATCGCAGAATAGTCTAGGACAATTTGGTTCAATTATTGCATACAGGCCGGTTGGTAAAAAAGGTGGTCCGATCGGCCAGAAGGATTAGATATCAGACAGGATGATTAGACACAAGCGATCGTCCCAAGGAGTCAAGCCAGACGACCGTTGAAAAAGCAGAGCGTTCGGGCCGATTAGGTGTATTGTCCAAGATGATGCACAATAATTGATCGTACTAGCCGAAGTAAAAATATTTTAAATCTGTGCCACTTGTATCGTCCAGGACGAATAGTGGATCGGCCAGGATGATTGTCCAAAAATGGATTGTCCGGGGCTGATTTTAAGGATTTTAAATTTACTGACACGTGGATCATCCAGGAAGATCTAGTGTATCGGCCAGGATGATTATCATAAGTGCATCGGCAAGGACGAAATATATATCGGCCAAGACAATAAAAAATGATTGTAACAGAGTTTGATCATATCGTCCGGGACGATGTAGGATCATCCAGGACGATGAGTTATAGAGAGCTCAGAAAATTTCAGCAGATGAAATTTTGAAGAGAAATTGCTATATCATCCAGGACGATATAAATATCGACCAGGATGATGTGAAAAAAGGTTGACAATGAAGGAAATATGGAGATGATAAAAGAAAACCCTAAACAAAAAATAAATACAAACTAAAAAAAACAACAAAAATAGATAAAAACAAGAAAAAAATGAAGTTTTCTGTTTTTTAATTTTTCTATTTTTTTTTTCTTATTTTTAGCAAAGCAAGCATATGACAAATTTCCCAAATAATTAAATTTTAAAGATTTGAGAGATCAATGAGTTAACAATATTACAATCTGAAAACGGTAGAAAATCCGATCCAGTTTACCCTAGCTTGGACTTCTTTTAGGATAAAAATTATTTTTTAAAAATAAGAGGTCTAACTCAAAATACATTGGATAAAAAGATGATCCGTTCAAAACTTGGTTACAAATAAGATATCTTATAAAATAGTATACCAAAGTAATTTGTCTCTATCATGGAATTTAAAATCAAGCCTTTGAAAATATCAAATAACCCATGAGTCCTTCTAAGTTTTAAAAGTTTTGAAAAGAGATGATAGCTTGCTTTTAGTGGGCTCATTTTATGCCTTTTGACACTTAGATTGGTTCTTTGAGCATCTTTTAATTTTTGATACACTTTTGTGTATATAATTTTCTTTTCAATTTGGCATCATTGGCCATTTTTCCCCTTTTTTAAAAAAAATTTGCAAGCTAAAAACTCTTTAACAAACCCTTAAAAAAAAAGTTCTTAGTTGTGATTATATCTTCAAGATATTAGAGAATAGTATCTCTCTTTCTAACATTGGGAAGAACAAACCACAAAATGAAAATCAAAATCATATGATAAGTGCAATAACAAGATTTCAATTAACTTGAAAGATATATAAGAACTTTGGATCATATATATAAGATAGACTATTGTAGCAAGATAAACAAGACCTTAATTTAAAAAAAATTGTTAAAATGAGATAGACTT
>NW_021319598.1:31378-43538 GCF_001605985.2 Dendrobium catenatum
ATTATACTGTACAAACCGGATCGTACCATACGATGAACAGAGATGAAGTTTGATCGTCCCGGATATCGTCCTGGACGATCTCTTTATTTTTGTCTCATCGTACTGTACGATAGTGATCGTACCATACGATGAAAAGAGATGATATCTGATCGTCCAGACCATCGTCCTGTTCGAATAGTATTTTGTGGATCATACCGTACGATATTATATCATACAGTACGAATTGTTTTTTAATTGTTCGTATATCTTCGTACCAGGACGAAGTCTGTTTATAAAGATCATACTGTATGATGTTGAATCGTACTGTACAAACAATAACGACTACTTTTGAAATCATAGGTTTTTGGAGCTCATTTTAGATGTCAATCAAGTCCTTTTTCAGTAAGAATCACAGAGGGGGTGAACGTGGTTAGAGAGGGATTCCAAGGGAGAGAGCTCTAGAGAAGTTCTTTAGGGTTGGGAGAGGAAGGAGAAGAGGTGTGAGGGAGATCACACGGTTGCTCCGTACTTGCTGCATCTTGCTCCTCCTGTGGCCCTAGAAGAATTTAAGGGAGGATTTCTAAGGGAAAGGCTCGTCTACATCCATGACCTCGAGGTTCTCTGCCTTCTCCAGGAGGGAGAAAAATGAGAAGGTTCTCTGCCGTCGTCAGGAGGGCGAAAACAGAGTTTGGCACTCCGCCACGCCGGGTTGGTGAAAGGGAGGTTTGTAAAGGCTTCTTTGCCTTGCTGAGGGGGGCAAAAGGAGAACTATTTTTGGTAGTGAAAATCTCAGAGCGGAGGACTCCGGGGAGTGGACGTAGGTCATATTTTGACCTAACCACTATAAAAATTCTTGGTGTGTTTTTTCCTTTTCGTCATTTACTTTTTACTTGCATTTAATTTTCATAACTATTGCATGGTGAAATTTGTGGAAGAAAACTAGCTTAAAGTTTTGTTGTAAAATTCCAAAAATAACAAAAAAATTAGAACTTTTATTTAGGGTTATTTTTATTGAGAAAAAGATTTTCACAATTCACCCCTCCTCTTGTAATTTAGTAATTTCAGAGAACCCAACTAGTTTTGCTTCCTTCTTAAGCAGGCAGAGAACCACGATCACTTGCTGAAACTGACCTCTCCCAACCCTTCCAAGGATAAGAGACTCTAGGGAAGAAGAAGTGGAATGATGCTTTGAGCAACCCTTATGAATCCCCTCACAAGCTCCCCCTCATAAGATCCTCTCTCTCTCCTTTAGATTTTCTCAGGTCAAGACAGCAGCCAATGATGTTCAAAAACATTGAACTAAAGCTCTTAAATAGAAGAGCTTCAAAGGAGCTCATTAATTGCAAGTTGCCGACTTTATCGTCCAGGATGATATGGACATCATCCTGGACGATCAATACAAATCTCAGAAGACCGGCCAGAGCATCGCCCTGAACATGATATGGACAATTAAAAATTGGCTTGATCATCCCAGAGGATATCACAATCGTCCCGGCCGATCAGTTCATATTAGAGGAGAATCATCCTGAGAATCGCCATGAATATAAACTAGTAGATATTCATCGTCCAAGAGTAACTAAGAGTTTTTGAATATATCAGCCTGGCCGATACTGAGATCATACAGGATGATGTGATCGTATCAATCATTCTTAATTACTTCATTGATTCCTGGATTAATTTAAGCATAATTGTGTGATATCGTCTAGGCCGATCTCACGATCGTTCTGGCTGATTTTCAAAAATACAGAATACCTAAATTGATTTTATCGGTAAATTCTTTCTGTATTAAGCCTATCATCCTGGCCTATACAAGTATCATCCAAGCCGATCAGTTAATTATGGTTGCCTTAACAAGAAATCCTGATTAGAACTTCTATTTTGAACTCGATCATCCAGGACGATATAAATATCGTCCCAGACGATGTGAGTAAAAATATAAGTTCTAAATCTCTCAAGAGTGTGTGTGTAGGGTTACCTTGACATCGGTCACTTCAAATAATTACAATTGACTCAAGAAGGGAAAAATAAAATTATAGACTGACTCAACCCTAATCTACGCAGTCTTGAGCTGATTCTGATTTCCGTCCGATCTTTGAGTCCTGAAAAGTCAGTAGAAAAAAGGCAGTCATTGTGAAACCAGATTTGTTTGCTATCATCAAAATCATAATCTAAAAGCATATTTGTAACGAAATCATGGTTCCATCTAGTACGATTTATGGGACGACCAAATTCCGTTTATATTCTTCGTACAATACGATAATGAGCATACAGTACGAATCAAAAATAATTAATTAATAATGATTTAATTGCCTAATTATGTGGGTTAGTTTTAGTAAGATTTCAAATAATTATACTGTACAATTGTTATTATATAGTATGAATAGTTCAAGAGTCAAAATTTAAAATCTTAATTAAATTAATCTGGCTGCTAGAGTTTTCATATCAAAATAAATCATACAGTATGATCCAGATCATACAGTATGATTAGTTCATAGGAACTTATCTCCCAATTAGCTATTAAGCCTATTCCTTGGTCAACATATCATACAATATGAATTAAAATCATATAGTATGATTTGTCTAAAAAAAAATTATTTTAAAAAATAAATTACCCCTATGTGTGTGCATAGTCACCCACTTTGCATACACTCTTTTGTGGTCAGTCTCAAGAAATTAAAAATAAACAAAATATAAATTACAGACTATTTCACATCGTATTCTATCCAGTCTTGAGTCTTCAACAGTCTTGAGCGGTGTGTATATTACCTAAAATATTATTGCTCATAAATAAAAATAACATCTAAAATATTTAAGGAAGAAAGTAATAATTCAGTCAATATTCTTAGTCATCGTCAAAATCACGGATTAGAGATCCTGAATTACAACATCTTAGTGCACAAGAAAAAAAATATAATAATAATAATAACAAGATATATATGACATAATGGTCAACCTAATAATATTTTTTATCATCAAAATCACAAATCCTAAGTCTAGATTTGCAACAATCTCTCCCTTTTTGATAATGTCAAACTTTATTTGTTATGATTTCAAATTAATTTTGTTATCTTAAACTCCCCCCATACTTGTTTAGTTATTGAAATAGGGAGGTTTTATTTTTATTTTTTAGTTTTTTAATTCAAAAGAATAAACAACACATAGACATGAATAAAAGAAATACAACCTATAAAAATATTCTACTCTCCCTTTTAACATCACCAAAAAGGATGGATGACCGAGCATAATAAGAAAGAAAAATAAATAGAATAATAAAAAAAATATAGACATATCATATAAGTAAGAGAGATATATAACTACATCATATATCTACTGAAAATTAATTGGTAGACTTCTTTTTAAAGCCTCTTGCCTTTGACACTTGCCTTTAACACCATTAGTACCTCAAGAACTAAATTAAGTGTTATAGACATTCATGCTCGATTCATGATGAAATCATAAATAACACATAAAAAGTAAATATTTAAGTTTTCAATTTTGATTTCATCATGAATCGAGCATGAATGTCTATAACACTTAATTTAGTTCTTGAGGTACTAATGGTGTTAAAGGCAAGTGTCAAAGGAAAGGGGAAGAAGTCTACCAATTAATTTTCAGTAGATATATGATGTAGTTATATATCTCTCTTACTTATATGATATCTAATGAAATGATGTCTAATGTCAGTATGCTTAGTCCTGGAGTGTTGGATTAGATTTTTTGAAATATAGATGACACAAGTTTTATCACTTATGATTGCAATAGTGCCAATAAGGAGGCCAGGATCAAGGATTTATTTCTTAATCCATAGGACTTGAGCAACACAGTTTCCTTCAACTTTTTTTTCAACTTCCTATAGCTATGTATTATGCTTCAGCGGTAGATAAGGCTATATAATTTTATTTTTTTACTGAACCAAAAGACTAAATATTATCCTATGAATTGATAGTTTCTAAATATACTTTTTTTTATAAACCCTATATTTTATAAATTTTGAATTAGAATAACCTACAATTTCAAAGGATGAGTTATGTTCAGAATACCATATTATTAATTTTTGAGTTCCAAGAAGATATCTAAGAATTTGCTTAGCATTAATCATATAGGATTCCTCAGGGTTAGCTTGAAATCTAGTACAAAAATAAACACTAAATATAATTCAGGTCTACTAGCAATCAAATATAATAGAGATCCTATAATCCCCCTATAATTTATCCGATCTACAAATTTTCCACTCAGATCCTTATCCAATTAAATGGTAGAGCTTATAGGGCCTTAGCATTATCCATCTCAAATTTCTTCAAAATTTCCTTTATATACTTTCCCTGACTAAGAAAAATTTAATTATCTCTTTGATTCACACTAAATGAAAGAAAGTAAGTAATCTCTCTCATTATACTCATCTAAAATTCTGCACTCATTATTTTTGAAAATTTATCACAAAGATTTTTATTAGTTGATCCAAATAATATGTCATCCATATTGATTTGAACAATGATCAAATATTATGTTATCCTTTTTAGAAATAAGGTGGTATCTACACTACCCTTAATAAAAGATATATCTTGGAGGAAGGAGCTAAGTCTTTCGTACCATGCTCTAGGTGCCTGCTTTAATCCATATAATGCATTCTTTAATTTTAACAAATGATAATGAAATTATGAATTTTTAAATCTAGGGTGTTTTTCTACATAAAAATCTTTCTTAATATCCCCACTGAGAATGGCCTATTTATATACATCTCATATAATTTTAAGCCTCTAATGTAAGGAAAGGCTAGTAAAACCCTTATTGGTTCTAACCTTGCTATAGGGGCAATTGTTTCTTCAAAGTATATTCCTTCTATTAGATAATAACCCTTAAATACCAACCTGGCTTTATTCCTAATCACTATACCAAAGTCAATCATCTTATTTTTAAAGACCCATTTGGTTCTAACAATACTTTTGTCCTTAGGTCTTCTAACCAACTGCCAAATCTCATTTATATTTAATTAATTTAATTCTTCTTGCATGGATAAGATTTGTAATTCATCAAATAAGGCTTGCATTTTTAAGGCTTCTATCATAAAGATAAAATTATAGTGGCTAACATCCTTTCTAAGTCCATGCCTATTTCTTACTCCTACAGATGGATTTCCTAAGATGAGCTATGTAGGATGAATAAATGAATATCTATAATCTCTTGGTAAAGGATCTTGAGGCTCTACTCTATTTTTAAGATCAATAGATTCTACTTCTTGGCTGACCTCTACCACTTCTTCTTCTTTTAACCTAGTCTTAACAGATCTATCAGATTCAATAAATGCTACATGGGTCATCTCCTTTACCAATAATGTCCTCATATTAAACACTCTATAGGCCTTACCTATAAAATAATATCCTAGAAAATTTTCTTCATTAGATTTAGGATCAAATTTTTCTAAAGGAGATTTTTTATCTTTAGAATGAACACCTTACAACAAAAAATATAAAGGTGAGAGAGATTGAGTTCCTATCTTTGAGTAGTTTATAAGGTGTCTTATTAAGTTTGGATCTAACATTAACCCTATTAAGAACATAACATGTAATATTCACGACATTAGCCTAGAGATATTTAGGAAGTGAATACTCAGCTAGAATGGATCTAGCAGCACCTACCAAGGTTCTATTTTTTCTTTTAGAAAACCTATTTGTTTTATTCCTCGTTCCATATAGAATGATTCAAACTAATTATCTTTAAATTCCCCACCTTAATCACCATGAATTGTTGAGATTTCATTACTTAATTTATTTTGAATCCATGTGGATAATGTCTTAAAGTCTTCAAATTATTCATGTTTATGCAATAAAATTTAATTCGAGTAAATTTAGAGAAATTATCAATAATCACATATCCATATATTTTTTCATCTAAGTTGGAAGTTCTAACTGGTCCAAAAAAATCTATGTAAAGAATTTCTAAAGGTCTACATGTGGTGATGTCCTTGACAGAGTGAAATGAAATTTTGATTTGCTTTCATAGCAAACAAGCATCACAAAGGTGGTCAGTAGAGAATTATAGTTTTGGCATGCCTCTAACTAGGTCTTTTTGGGTTATCTTTTAAAGTATTTTCATGCTTGCATGTCATAGTCTCTTATGCCATAGCCAGGATTCATCATCAATAGTTTTAAAATATAAATAACTTGTGTACTCAATATAATTCAACACATGAACGTAAACATTATTATTTTCTTTCTTTCTAAAATATTATTAGCATTTAAACTGATCACCTAACTAGTACATAATAATTTAATATAAAAATATTTGTCATATAATTAACTAATACTAAGCAAGTTATGTCTTGAACTACTACCAGGATATTTTCAATAATAAAGTTCTTAAAATTACTAATCATACATGAACCTACCACTTTCCTGGGGGTATTATATCCAAGTATAAATTTTCCCCCTGCCCTAATCTCCAATGTGATGAACTGCTTCATATCTCTAGTTATGTGCCTTGTGTACCTATTATCCAGGTACTACATACTCTCACTAGGCCTCTTGTGATAGCACTCATACAAAGTAAATCAAAGATTAGGGTTGATAACCCATGTGAGTTTGTGTTCCCCCTTAGGATTTAATGAATGACTTGTATGTATACTATATTGTGGTGCTGATGATTCATTAATACAAGTGCAGGCTATGTGTAGGCAATGTGATCTAACATGCCACAAGAGTAACACCTATAACCAAGTAAATGATTCATTAACAGATGTAGTTTTGTACCTCTTTCTAGGGGTATAAGATGCATGCTGTGATGAGGGGTTATACCATTGTGTCTATGTGAATGATGGTTTATTATTTTAAAGAACATGGACTTTTCCTTTTAAGAATTCATCTGTACTTTCAAAGTTTGCTACTTCGAATTTCAATACATACTCTTTATGATCTAGTTCACTTGCTAATGATTATAATTGTTTGTATAAATCTTCTAATTCAAGATGCTTTAGTTTCAAGAATTATTCTTGTGCAAAGTTAGATCAGCATGTTTCTTTTTTAACTCATCATACTCATCTGGTAAAGACATGTGCACTTTATCTAATCGAGAATGTTCTACTCTAAGGCTATCATGCTCTTTTTGCAAACTTAAAAATTTAGAATTTAAACTAACATAAATTTTCCTAAGCTTTCTATATGCATTGTGAAATTTTTTTACAAACTTAAAATAAATCATCATATGAAAGCTCACATACCTCCTCTTGATCATATTGATTAAGACAATTATTTGCCACAAGGCACATATTAATTACCTTCTCCTCCACTTTCAGTTCTAATAAGTCTGGAGTGGAGTCTGCCCAAAATGCCTTTTGTATACTATGATTGCCTTTTTGACTTTAATCTTCTCCTCACCCTTCTCCTTAATTGGGTGAGCTTTTAGATAGTGGCAATATATTCTCAAGTGGCCTAGTTTCCTACTTTCAAATCAAATAGTATTAGATGGTGAATTTAAATTTTTATTTAGCTTATCTTTGTTCCACAGCTAATGATGCTTTTTTTCTTTTTAGAAAATTTTTAAATTGATGTGTCATTAGTGTTATGTCAACATCTTCTTTAGCTATAGAGTTGTCACTTTTTGAATCATTTAGTTTTAGTGCCATAACTTTATCCTTTCTATTTTCTGTTGTATCCTATAGTCTCTGAATTATACCATGCTCATAGGCTATATATGATCCTAGCAAGTTATCTACAGAATAAATGTTGATATATTTTGATTCACAAATGGAAGAAACCTTAGCATAATAATTACTAGGTAGAGAATAAAGAATATTGTTCACTTTTTCAAAATTTAAAAGCTCTCTACCTAAAGCATGCAAATATGTCACTATTTGAGTAAGCCTAGTGTAAATGTCTGAGATGGTTTCATTTTCATGCAAAAAAGTTCATAACCATACAATAAGATGTTTAACCTAAACTGTTTGACTTCATAAGTACCTTCGTATGTAATAAATAGTTTATCCCAAATGTCCATGCTAGTGGTATAGGTAGAAACTCTCATGTAATCTTAAGAAATGAGTGTATAGAATAGGCACTTTAAATATTTTGCATTCAATTAAGCTCAGTCCTTATTTTCATTACTCTATTCTATAAACTATATTTCAGTTTTGATACCATTAACGAAAAGAGAGGGTGTAGAATAACCTTCTCGTACCAAAAACCACTTGCAAAAATTAATAGATTGCATGAAAGTACACAAACGAATTTTTCGAAAATCACATCGTATGTTATCAAATAAAGGTGGTAGAGTTATAGAACAACCCTTTGCCATCTTTCTATTACTAAAATGTCCCATAGATCATTTTTCTCATGATCTTTTAAAATACCACTTATGAGAACTACTATGATAAAAATTGAAAGTTTGATATAAGATGTTCAGTCTCGACAAACTATCCCTGGCACACCAAGAGGGGGGGAATTAGTTGTTTTAAAAAATTCTTTAGAAAAAAATAATTTTTAGATTTTTTACTAATTTAAAAATAAACAAGATTATCACCTAATGTAGAAGAAAATTAACAAACAAACAAAAAAACTTATAGAAATTGTGATTATAAGTTACTCAAATCATCATATCATCAAACATATAATTTTCAGCATGCAATTTTCAAAAAAATTAAAATATAAAAACTAAATTGTAAAAAGCAAAACTTAGAATGAACACACAAAAATTTTATAGTGGTTTGATCAAACAATGAACAATGTCCACTTCCCAGAGTCATCTTATCTAAGTATTGGACTAAAACTTTAATCTCTCATTTAGCCCCCACAACTAGGTGGAGAAGCCCATAAATTCTTTTCACAAACTTGATTTGGAGAAGAACTTTGACCTCTTTTTCACTGTCCTGGTGAAGGCTGGGAACCTAGCAATTCTTTTCACCCTATTGGTGAAGGGATGGAACCTCGACCTCTTTTTCACCCACCTAGTGAAGGCACAAAACCTAAAAAATTCATTTTATCCCTCTTAGTGAAAAAAGAGAGCCTTCTTCTTCATAGATTCATGCAGGAAACGAGGCAAGACGCTCAGAGGAAATAATGCAGAAGCTTGCTTGAAGCAACTATATGAAAACCCCTCATACTCCTACTCGCTCACACATAAACTCTCGTTTCTCCTTCCCAAAACTCTCTAAAATTTATTTTCAATGCTCTCTAGTAAGAAAAACCAATATCCAAAGCTTAAAACAAGTCCATTAGGAGAGCTTAAATACAAGGCTTCACAAAAACTCTTAGTAATTTAATTCTATAGATATTGATCATATAGTATGATCGTAGATGATGTAGTATGAATAGTTTAAATAACCATGTTGGTACTGTATGAATAGCAAGGCACTGTACGATCAGTTTAAACATTTGAGCTGATTCCTCAGTATGTTATAGAGTATCATCCAATACGATTAATTTAATCAAATTTGATAATCATCCCATACGATTTATGATGATTAATTATTATATTATGCAAATAACAGGTCATACAATATGATTGGTTACATACAATATGATCTAATTGGATCAATTAATCCAAATTTGATTCCCTAATTATAAAATTAATTTAGAAAAGATTTAATTATATCGTGCAGTATGATACATATCATATGGTATAATTAGTATAAAAATTTGAATTTCATAATATTGCCTAAAATATGATTAGGAGCTGAGATCTAACTAATCTTCCTGTATGATATGGATCGTACAGTACGATGAGTTCAAATAGATTTAATTATGTGAATTACATGTTATAATGATTTCCCGAATAGCTGATCGCATGATACAAATAGTTCAAAAGAATTAAACTTCAATTTTCTCAATTTCTCACTCCCCTGAGTGTGTATGTGCACGATAACTATGTTTAGCATCAACCAATCATAAGAATTTGATTAAAGGAATATAAAATTAAATAAAAGTAGAAATAAAGAATATTAAGGATACTTAAATTTATTCTATACAGTCTTGAGTTGATCACTTTACATGGTGTACGATGGACTTGAAATGTTTGTGCACAATAACAAATATATAATAATAATAATAACAGGATATGACATAGTGGGCAACCCAATAATATTAGTTATCATCAAAATCAAAATATTTGGATCCAATTTGCAAGATATTGATTATTAATTTCATTGATACATATACTGATATTATTATAGATTTATATATTATAATTAAACATTTTTAATTTAAAATTTTTATTAAAAAAAGATTTAACTATTTTTAAGTCGAGAAGCCGTCGGAAAGCCGTCGGAAAGCCGCCGGAAAGCCGCCGGAAAATACCGCGGGAAAATTTTGCGGGAAATTAGCCGTCGCAAAATTTTGCGGGGAAATTAGCCGTCGGAAAACCGCCGGAAAGCCGCCGGAAAGCCGTCGGAAAGCTGCCGGAATTTTTTGTTGGAAATAAGACGTCATCAACCGCCGGAAAGCCGCCGGAAAATTGACCGCCGGAAAGCCGCCGGAAAATTCCGCCGGTAATAAGTGATTTTCCTGTAGTAGTAAATTTTTACTGTATTAATGGGTCCTACGATCTTCATTGAAGTTTATATTACATTAGTTTATGTGAATTTCTTACTGCTTAATTACAATATCATCTTTATTTATTTTATCAAACACTTATATTGGTTTACTAATTTCCACACTATACGGTTTTACTGACTTATGTATAGTGCATTATACTATTTCGTAAATTTTATTGTTACTACATGTGAGGTTTACTATTTCTGCACAAATTCAGAATCATATGACTATTATGTTATAAATTGATTGATGTTGTAGCATGCGACTTCTTTACCATGATTTGAGTTCAATCGTAGGATTTAAAGATATGTTGTGCTTAGGACTTGGATAGATTCAATGTGATTGTATAATTCCAATGTAGTGAGTATGATTTTTGATGTAATAAATACAAATATATATAGATTTTTTAATCATTAATAGTACATCTACCAATTTTCTTTCAGTTATAAAAGAAATTAAATAACTTTGATTATTATAATTTTAAAGATAAAATAATAATTATTTTCAAATTAGATTATGGGGTGTTACACCAGTTGTCCCAAATGACTTAGAAGGAAGGAAAAAATTTATTTGTATCTAAATGAATTCGAATATACTTCCTCTTCCGCTAAAGCTTCTTGATGTTTTGACATGATTTATTTCTATTTAAATGAATTCAAATATACTTACTTGTTGAATAATATTGGTTATGATTGCTGATGATCATTGAAGTGTATTTTATCAAACTAATGTGGTATGACTATTTATATTGTATTGTTTATTGATAATTGATTTCATTGATACTTATACTATAGTATTATTGATTTATTGTTCACTGTTATATAACTATAGAGCACGTGATGTAAGAAAAATATAAGATGTTTATTTGATACTAAGGGAGAATAGTGATTTTTACTGTATTAATGAGTCCTACGGTCTTTGTTGATGTTTTGATTCTATATGTTTATGTGATTTTCTTATTGTTTAATTACAATAACCTCTTTATTGATTTTATTAAATACTCATATTGGTTTACTGATTTGCACACTATATACGATTTTACTTACTTCTGTACAGTAACGTTCTAATATTTCATACATTTTATCTTTACTACATGTGAGCTTTATTGTTTGTGCATTGATTCCGGATCATATGACTGTTTTGTTATAAATTGATTGATGAAATGCATATTACTTTTTTACTGTACTTTAAGTTAAGTTGTAAAATTTAGTGATCTACTGTGCTCAGGACTTAAATAGATTTGATGTGATTAATTGTATGATTCATGGTAGTGTATATGATTTTTTATGTAATAAATATAAATATATATTGATATTTAAATCATTAGTAGTAGTTCCGTTGATTTTTTTCATTGATAAAAGAAATTAAATAGCTCTGTTAATAATAATTTTAAAGATAAAAGATTAATTATTTTCATATTAGATTCTAGGACATTACAACAAAGATGTCCCAAATAAAAAACTTAGATGAAAAAAAAAATTATTTGTATTTAAATAATTCAAATATACTCCCACTAAATCTTCTTGATGATTGACATGAAATTTAATTGCGTTAAATTTATATTTTTTCATCTATTTATTTCTTTAACGTTTCCCTTCAAACTCTCTCCCTATATCTATATTTCTCTCTCATTTCAAAATTAGTAAGATTAAAATGTTGTC
>NW_021319598.1:43638-64647 GCF_001605985.2 Dendrobium catenatum
TGTTTGGCTGCTGTCTTTTCTGGGTGTTGCGTATCCATATTTGGTTTATTTCTTCGGTCTCCTGGTATTTCTGGTGGATTATGGGCGGTGTATCTTGGTTGCTTACTGCCTGTTTGCCTATTTCTTGTTGCTGGGGTCTCCTCGGCTGGCTTTTAGTTTATCTGGTGGTGGTTTCAGCTGCTGTGATTCTGTCGTTTGTAGTCTGCTGTGGTTTGGTAATCTGCTGTTTGTAGCTGTTCTTCTCATGGAATTTGGTTTCCCGGGGAGTTGGCTTTTCCTTCCTACTTTTATTTTGTTTTTTTTTTGTTTTTGCTTCTTGCTTATTCCCTTTTCTAGTATCTTTGCAGGCCTATTTTGCAGGTTTTTGGAGCTCCGCGCTCATTTTGTGCAGGATACTCGTTCGTGTTGGCATGTCCTTCAGGTTTTTGGAGCTCCGCGCTCGTTTTGGGAAGGTTTGCATGCTGTTCGGAGGGCTTTGCTGAATGTGTATTCTTTTTCCCTCTGCTTTTTATTTCTTAGAATGTTACTAGATATTATTGTAATTTTGATTAGTAGGGAACTCCGGCTCTTAGGCTTTTTTTTTTATTGTGTTTGTAGCTCCTTGGAGCAGTAGCGAGCTAGAGGTCCCTTTAAGGACTGTGTAATTTTTCCTTTAATTAACGCGTAAGCCCGTAGGTGGGTTTTAACTAAAAAAAAAAAAAAGTAGCGGTTTTTGTTGTGGTTATCACTGTTAGTTTTTTGCTAGACTATATCATTTTTTTAATATAATTGAAGATCTAATTTGAATAATTGAATTTACATTTGAAAATCCTAACATATTTTATTATAATGAAAATTTGTGTTTTATAAAAATATTTTGCTGTGTAGTTGCAATTCTTTATAGAAATTTAGTATAGATGAAGCTAGAAATATGGCTGTCTCATTAAAAAGCCTTTATGAATGAATATATTATTTAAGAATCTTATTATATTTGAATAATTAATGAATCAAATTAATAAAAAGTTTTTGTTGTGGCTCATATAAAAATATCTGCCGACCACAAACAAATTTCACTTACTTTGTATATCTCAGAGCCCTCACTTAAATTATTTTGTTTAATCTCATCTTCTTCTACTTTGCTTTCGCTTGCATTAACTTTAACACATTTAAGAAGAAGTTTGCGCTCAAGACCTGAACTAAAAAATAGACCTGCCATTACTCAAGAATCATAAATGAGCCAATTTTATTCTCATTAAAATTTAGATTTCGACTTGTGCTCATTGACAAGCCTATCATTGTGTCCTAAACGGAAAGGATAATTCTTGTATTATATGCGCCTTCTCATATAATTGAGCGTTAATTGTAGCTTCAGCTTTGGGCTTTGTTTGGGACGACTTTCTTACTACTTCTTAAAGCGACTTTCTAGTACAAATTTTAGAAAACTGCTTTAAGAAGCAGTAAAAAAGTCGCCCCAAACCAAACCTAAATTTCTTTAGCAAAATATTATGATTGGATGGCTGATTGGGGAATGTTTAAACTACAAATACTCGGAAAAAAATCCACTTATCATTTATTTTATTATATGTAAAAAAAAAAAGAACATGAAGAATCTAATTCTTACATTACTTTGCAAATAGTAAAAGCAATTAAAAAAATAAATATGGAAAATTATGAAGTAGGGGAAAAAAATTATGGAGCCACACCACATCAAAAAATTCACAATAAAAATAGGGAGAAATTAGTACATATATCTCCTCTCTCACTCTCTCCTTGCTTCTCTTCTTACATACATCATTTTCAATGACTACACTATCAACAATACAAAAAAAGCCAAGTAAATAGCCCAAAGGGATGCAACTCTTCAAAAAAATAAGAAAGAAAACCGTCCAGCCCTCCTCGCAGTGCTAGTTCGGGGTGTTGTGCATGGTGCTCTAACCTATATCTTTATCTAGTGCAACGCCATTTGTAAACCATTGCGATGCACCGCTTTCTATCGTTCAGCTTTGGGGCACTCTGGGACACATCTTCGGGGTACTGAACAAAAAAAAAGTGTAAAAAGCACTCGAACCCAAGCAGGGCTAAACCCTAGCACAACCCAACAACCAAGACAAACTTGAGGTATAAGGAAACAGAACAATCTGATTGATCAACACAATCAGACTTCACACATAACAATCTAAACTACCACTATTCTAGAGAACTTGTGGCAGTTTAAACTGCCACTGCTCTTGAACAATTGCGGTGGATTTAACAACGAACCTCAAATGTTACAAAATAGCAACAATTTAAACCACTGCTACATCTCTAGAAAAGATGTCGTTTAAACTGTTATATATATATATATATATATATATATATATATATATATATATATATATATATATATATATAATTAAAGATCTTTTATAAATAATCCATCACAGTAAATCATTCTTGTTGCGAGCTGGAATATTCACGGCGATAGAGAGTATAAAGTTTAATGCCTTAGCTTTGTACGAATATCCAACATGCAATTAGAGAAGGGAGAGTGTGCCAAAAAATCATTCTTGGTGCGTCTTGGAATATTCGCAGCGATAGAGAGTTTAAAGTTTAAGGTCTTAGCTTTGTACAAAGATCCAACACACAATTAGATAAGGGAGAAAGGGAGCAACGTTTATAAGAGACACCAAGATTTTTATGTGGAAAATCCTAAAAAGGAAAAAATACCATGTGGCCTAGCCAACTTTGAATGAGTCCACTAGTATTTGCAGTTGAATATAAATGAGGCCCTTCCTTTAGGGGAAGGCCTTGGCTTGACATATATCATATGGAGTACATTAGTTGCAGGGAATACACAGAATCACTATTAATGTGTTTGTTTGGTCTGAAGGACCATAGTCGGTGGGAAAAAGATATTGAAAGGACCGTTATCTAGCGACGGAGGTAGGAAGGACCATAGTCAGTGGGCGAGGGAGGTTAGGGTGATTGAGTTCAGAAGGACTATTGTCTGATAATGGAAGTTGAATGGGTCGTAGTCGGCAGACGACAATGGTAAAAAGAATGTGATTCGATGTTAGTTGTTGGTCAGGCAGAAAAAATCATCATCAGTTGGCAGTCGGGCAAATGTCTGACGTTAATTATTAGCTAGGAAAAAAATCTGACGTTAGTTATTAGCCACGAAAAAAAATCTGACGTTAGTTATTAGCCAGGAAAAAATCTGACATTAGTTATATGCCAGGAAAAAATCTGACGTCAGTTGGCAATCGAGCAAAAATCTAGAGATGAATAGAAGTCCAACATCGGATAAAAGTCTGACGAATATATGGCGATGGGAAAAAGTCCGGCATCGGGTTGGAATCCGACAAAAGGCGGAAGTTCAGCATTGGGTAGAAGTCTATCAATGGACAGAAGTCTGGCATTGAATATAAGCCCGACAAAAGTCCGATGACATGCAAAAGTCCAACATCAGGTAGAAATCCATTGAAGAGCGAAGGTCTGGCATCGGGTAGAAGTTCAACGTTTGTCGACTGCCGGGAAAAACTCTGGCATTAGATGGAATTCTGGTAGAACTTCGATGTTAGTAGGCTACTGGGTGGAAGTTCAGTGGTGGTCAAGGAAGAGTCTCCTCCTTATCATCTTGGATGTTGGATGCCTGATATATCATAAGAGGAGGTTTGCAGTTCGTGTTAAAGGACATATTATAAGAAAAAGCTTTAAGTGGTTTAAAAAGAAGAAGAAGAAGTGTTAAGTGGTTGAGCTATTTTTTGCGACCCATATTAAAAAGGTGGTTACAAAGATCGCCAAAAAGAACTCTATAGATAAATTACAAGTAAAATGAGAGCTGTAACAAAATTATAAAGAGGATAACAAAGAATAGAAAAATTTAGCAGGCGGATCAAAATGGACTCAAGAGAGGTTAAAACTAACAATAGTAGGCCCAGAGAAGGTCATACCCAAGAAATCTCTAGAGCTTAAAAGAAGGCACATGAAGGGAGAATGTATCAACCCTAGTTTCCATCAAACCAGACCACGAGAATAGTTAGCAGAGTGCAACAAGGTGCCAGGACAAATCTTGGACCAAAACCTGGTGATATGGAGAGGCCATCCAGAGGAAAATTTGTCGGTTCCATTCATCATAGTCCATTGGGAAACAAAATTGTCCAAAAAAATTATCAATGTAGATGCATGAAGGGAAGGAAGAGTGAAGCCATTCAAAAAAAAAAAAATTATCCAGCGTGATACCTTTTGCTGAGATAACCTTACTGATTTAGCAACAAGTAGTGATAGGGGTATAATGATTCCCCACAAAGCGCCTGTTATTTCTTTCCCACCAAATAAAATATATCAAACAGAATATCACAAACAGCTAAAAGTTTTCTTGTTAACATGTAAATGCTAAGCATCCTCAAAAATTAGCTCCAACATAAAAGGCCTAAAAAAACCCATCAAAATACAACAGAAGAGAAGACATAACCTCAAAAGAAAAATCACATTGAAACATTAAATACATGATTTTTCCTCCAACCAAAGAGGACAAGTGGCACCTATATGAATGTTACTTTTGGCTAAAACATTTGTAGTTTTTAAACCATCTTAGACTTCCAGCCAAGCAAAAGATGAAAATTTAAGATCTGATTTCTTATGCCAAATGAACTTGTGCCAGAAAACTTGAGGATAATCAGAGAAAAATTCCCTTTTAAATGTCTTAAAGCAAGGCTTGCCTACTACGTTCAAGACAATAGTACTAGACGTGTAGTTTTGGATTAGAATAGAGGAAATATTTTAAATAACTAGCGAAGGGAAAGACTCTAGAAGATTCTATGTGGCTAGAGAAATAAACTCTTTCACAGCAACAAAACCATGGGTTGGAGGCTGCATGACATCAAAAATAGTAAGTCTATGGTTTTGTTAAAAGATAGAATGCATGTTGTTAACAACATCCACGTGAAGCTTGATGCAATGCCTAATACGAGAAGCAATGTTATAGGGAAACTTTCAAAATTTGGAAGCTTTGGCAGGAGGGGACATCCAAGGAGAATTAAATTTTAATATGAACCAAAAAGAAACCAAAGAGTTCATGTTATACATCTGCCAAATAAAAGTATGGTAAAGGGTTTGGATTTCAGGGATTCCCGGCCTACCAAGACAAGTTGGTAAATAAGTTTTCTTCTACACAATAAGATGATGTTTCTTTTTAGAGGTGGAGCCATAATAAAATAATATGAATAAAGTTTTTCCATAGTTTTATAACATGATTTAGGTAATATCGCTCATCTATTCTAATAGGCATGGTTGTTGGTAATAGTGAACCCCATGTATTGAATTCTACCTGCAAAAGACAAAAACTTGATTTTTCAACTGGATAGGAGATTAGAAATCCTACATAAAGGGGGTTGGAAATGAGCAATAGTAAGTTTCTTAGAAGATATAGGCATGCCCATATATTTTAGAATATACTCAGAATGATAGAAGCCAAGAAAATTAGTAATATCATTAGCTATGTTGGAGTTCTAAGTAAATATAATATAGCATTTATCCTTATTGATATGAATCCCAGAAGCTGCAGCAAAGATGTTAAGAGCATCACTTAAACCATGGACATTCTACAATGATGCCAACCAAAAAACCAAGACATCTTTTGCATAAAGCAGATGATTGAGAGTAGCTAAACCACAAGATACCAATAAATTTTTAGCATCAATAATGCAAGAAAAAGGATCCATCACAAAAGAAAAAAAGTAAAGGGGAAAGGGGGACAACCGTGCCAAAAACTAGAGGAGGAATTGAAATAGCCTTCAACAACACCATTTATGCAAATAGAAAATGGAATATCATGTATGCAACCTTTATTCCAAGAAATGAACTTAGCATGAAACCTTTATCTTGCAGCCTAGAGATGAGGAACTCAATGGATACTGTGTCAAAAGCCTTCCTAATATCAAGCATGGCATAGAAAAAATTCTTGCTCTTATTTTCTTTGAATTCACTCAATATTTTAGAGGCTATAAAAATATTATATGAAGTGATTCTCTTATGGATGAAGCAACCTAGACTCTTATGAATAATAAGAGGCATATTACCTTTCATATGGTTTGAAAAAATCTTGGCAATAATATTATAGAACACATTACAAAGAGAGATGGGTATATAGTCAAAAATATTGAAGGCATGAGAATTCTTTGGAATTAAGGCAATGGTAGTTGCTTTAGCATACCTGGTAAGATGACCTATGTTAAAAAAGTTTTTAATTAAATTGCATTCATGAAGCCCAATAATATCCCAAGAAGACTTGAGAATTCAAAGATATACCCATCCGTCCCCTAGGGTGGATGAAGAGGGCCCACCAAAGACAACCTCTTTAATCTTAAAGTTAGAAATTAGGAAAGTAAGAGGGCCAATAAGATGGGCTGAGATAGTAATGCCACGTGACAAAGAGTGAGTGGAGGAATTATTCAGCATTGGGGAGTTATATAAGTTTTAAAAGTAATGGATGGTTGCATTAGCAATGTCAGAACTAGATGTAAAATGACTCTCATCGTTGATAAGCTCCATTATGTGGCTTGAATTACCCCTAGATTTAATTCTAGCATGCAAAAACCTCAAACTGTCTACCCCACTAGATAACTAGGTGGCCTTAGCTCTCTTGATCAGCCAAGAACTCCATGCTCCATGAAAATAAGTACAAGGAATTTTTCTCCTTGAGAGTGACATTAAGACCCGAGTCTAATGGGTTATTTTAAAGACATTCCAAGCAGATTTTCTTGTTGGGTTCAAGAGTACAAATTTTTTCTTTGAGGAAATATGAATTTTCCCAATGTTTCTTTTTTAGAAGAGATTTTAGAGATTGTAATTTGCTGTAAAAATTGGCAATCGTGCTAATAACATGGTGCGAGGAGAAAGCCCTGATAACAATATACCAATATCTAAACATGTCAATCTAGTAGTTTTTAAACTAGAATTTGCCAACCTTGGGAATAGGATGGCCATAATGAAGCACAATAAGGGAGTGATTCGAGCAGTAGGGGGTTCCACCTTAATAGGAGTTAGGAAAAAAATTCCAACAAAGAGTTATTCACCAGCATTCTATTGAGCTTAATATGAATAGAGTCATCTAACTAATTCTTAAACCAGGTAAAAAATAACCCCTTAGACGTGTGGTTTAAAGTGCCTTAATTAAAAGTGAAATTATTCATTTCACCAAGATGACTGAATTGAATCGGTCTTCCACCTGAATTTTCCTTCGCCTCTTTAAAATAGTTAAAATCCCCAAATGATGATCCATGGAGTAGTAATAGAATCTGCTAAATGAGACAACTCTTGATAAAGGATCTCTCTCAATAGGAGAATTATTAGCATAGATAATTAACAAAGCAATATGTGGTCAGGCACCTAAGAGGAGGGTGCTATGAATAAGATAGGGGGGGAAAAGCAGGGTGAGAAATAGATAGTAGATGGGTTTGACCGCCGGCTAATGATTTTAATGGCGTTTTAGTGGCAGTGTAGACCGCCGCTAATAAGTAATGCTATTACCGGCAGTCAAACTACCGGAAGACCGTCGGTAAATGCCCTAAATTAAGTAGGCCCGAGCCTCGCATTTTATTTCTATTCTTTCCTTCTCTCTCTACGGATGAGCTCTGCCGTCGCCTCCGCCCGCTTCTCGGTCAATCGATCGTTTTGCCGCCGCCGACTGCCGACGAACTTTGTCCGACCGCCGACCCCACACCAGCCGCCTATCACACCGCCGGTGCTCTGCTATCTTGCCGCCGTCGATCTCACACCGGCTGCCCTAGTTTTTGTTTGAGGTGAATAAACACCGGGATTTTTAAGTGCTAGATCATTTTTCTTTCCTTTGTCGTAGGTTTCAAGGTCTTTCATGCATGAAAAAGTGTCTTCCATGCTCTCTCTCTCTTCTCAAACTTCAAGAATATAATTTTTTGAGTTCTTTTCAATTATGTTATATTAACTCTTTAAATATTGTGCAAAATTGTGAAGTAACTTTTTCTTGGATTCAAATTGTGATACTCTTCTTGTTAGTTTGATATTTTATCATAATCATATTCTTCATGTAGTTAAATAAAAGTTTATTTGAACCTTGTGATCTCTTGCTATTGACATCATTTTTGTATTGATTCAAACTTTGTTTGAAATATTTTATGTATCTCCTCTTGCAAAACATCTTTAGCTATTGTTCATGTGTTGCTAATTTGTGTTTGAATTTTCATATACTTTTGTTAAACTCATATATTAGATTTTATTTCTTGCAAGTTTAGTTTGTCATTTCATTTGCATTGATATTTAAAATGCATAATCTACAGAAATTATACTACGAGGAATCAAATTTAAGGTTTGAGAAAGGTTACCAATTAATTTAAGGTTTGAGAAAGGTTACAGAAATTTCATCTCCTTGATAATTGATGTTTCTTGAGACAGCGAGGATACAGCTGAGGATTAGAATTGTTTTATGTTTATTGTGAACTTGTTATTTTGTGAACTTCTAAACTTGTGACCCGAACATCTTAAGTTTGTTTACATTTAATGATTTGTTTGGTTGTGCTTATATATGTTAATATTTGTGATACTTGAAGAATATCGAGGCGTGTTGCCCAAAACTTCTTGTTATATGTTGCTTTATGTGCAGGTTTAGAATATAGGGTGAACCTCCCTCAAAAAGAGGAGATGATGACAATTTGTTTTGCAGGTGCTACAGGTTTCTGACGGCTAACCGGCGGTTTAAATGTCGGAAACTACAATACCGGACGGCTTTCATGAGCCGCCGGTAAATTAGAGAAACCGCCGGCAATTTATCGGTGGTCACCCGATGGCATCCGACGGTCTTCCAATGAAAGACCGACGGGCTTGATCGCCGGTAGTACCGGCGGCCGGCACTGCCGGCCACCACCGGTATATTACCGGCGGTGTACCGACGCTTTGCTGGCAGTGTATCGGGCGTTTGCCAGCCACCGTCATCGCCGGTAAGCCGTGGTGATAGGACCGCCGGTGAACCGTCGGTAAAATCACCGGCGGCCCGACCGCCGGCGAACCGCTGGGACCCAAAAGTGAATAAACTGGTGGTCCAAGCCGCTGGTTAAATAAGTCGCCGGTAAAAACCGCCGGTATAATTTTTCCTACGCCCATTTTTTCGGCGGCCAGTAAACCGTCGGAGAGCTGCCGGTAATTCTAAAAACTGCCGGTATAGCCATATTAACCGCCGAAAAAGCCGCCGGTATTGTCTGTTTTTCCTATAGTGAACCCAACCGTGCTCTGCCACTCCCCCTCCCTCTCCCCCTGCCTCATCTGGCCCTTCCATCTTGGGCACTACTCTTAATCCGTAGATTCCCTCTGCTCTTACCTCCATGGAAGTTATAGATACTATTCGTCACATAGATTCTATCCCCAACCCAAATTCCTCTACAGATGATGCCTCTTTATCTGAATTTTCTCCCTATAAGGATCAGTCGCCTACTGACACTAGTGACCGGCCCACATTCAATCAAACTGCTCACTCCTCTTCCTCTATTTTACATCATCATAAGGTCCGTGTGATGGCATCTCCTAACAAATTTGTTATTTTGCAGTAGGAAGATCCCCTCAATCATTGAGAGACTAATGAAACCTCTTTCAACCATGATTAAACTCACCTTCATGATCCACATGATCTAGCTCAGACCCTGAACCCCCAATCTAAAAAAATCTTCCATAGCCAAAATTGCCAAGAAAGTACATTCCTCCACCTTCAAGTCTAATTGATCCTCTCTCCTATTGGGTGTTGAAACATCCGGGGTTTCAATGGCCCAAGAAAGTATAATCTTGTAAAAAACTTCTCTTCCTAAAATTTTGACATACTCTACATCGTTCAAGCCAAAATTCCACCAAAGTCTATTTCTGATCCCAAGTTTATCAACACTCATCAAGTTTTTTTTTTCTATCGAGAAGAGTTGTAATAATTTCAGCTCCACTACCCCTGGTATGATTTGGCTATAGTGGTTAAGCTATTGGAAGCTAGGAAGAAGTCAAGGAGGAGGTAGATGATTATGATTTGTTTTACTATTTTGTTTTGTAATAATCTCAAAATTTAAATTCATACTTGGAACATTTTAAAAA
Source organism: Dendrobium catenatum (assembly GCF_001605985.2). Classification (NCBI taxonomy): domain Eukaryota; kingdom Viridiplantae; phylum Streptophyta; class Magnoliopsida; order Asparagales; family Orchidaceae; genus Dendrobium; species Dendrobium catenatum. The sequence goes on from NW_021319598.1 coordinate 53,698, forward strand.
ATTGTCTTAGTCGTGCTTGAATTTTGAGGTGTATTCAAGTCGAAAATTTCCAAAACTAAATTTGTAACCATCTGAACTCCAATTTGAGCAAACTTAAAGTTAAATTGAACGTAACAAAGATACGAACCCAACGACTCAAAATTGGTCCAATCTGAGCATAAATGCGTCTAAATCGGGGCCCAAAGTTTTTTTTAGAAAATTCAATGATGAAATTTAAAAAAAAAATGATATCAAAATATAACCTGATTATAATTGAATCAAGCGGCTAGGCAGGATGAATCCAATGACCCTAATACCATTAAATTCTATCATCATTAAGACAGTTAAACTCTTAAAAAATGCTACATCATTGTGAGGATCAATATAGGCTGTCTGATGGAGTACTCCAAATCTGCCCCATATCTTCTCAATATTCATGGGGCATGCCACTCTAAAAAGTCTATAAGTAGACACTCTTCCACACTACCTAATTCTCTACATCAAGGGAGAACCTAGGCGATGCATTAATGAGAAATTTGAGGCTTCAAGAGCTCCAACACCTATGTCAGTAAACCCTTCATCAACCATCGCCAAACCAATACCTTGTCACCAAGTGCCATGGACTTCTACCTGACTATCGACAGACAACCACATAGCCACTAACTGCCGCTTAACTTCAGCCTAACAATCACCATACCTCGTAGACTATGGTCCCTCTGACCACCATTTCTTGCCAACTATGGTCCCATCGACCTCTATCACTTGCCCACTATGGTCTCTTTGACCATTTTCCCCATCAACTATGGTCCCTCTAACCACTATTACCCACCAACTATGTTCCCTCTAACCATCATCACCTATCGACTATGCTCCCTTTGACCACCATCGTCCACCAACTATGATCCCTCTGATCCCCATTTCCTATGATTATAATACTTCTGATCTCCATTGCCTAAAATAATCCTACCAACCAAATAAATATCCAAATTATACCCTTATCATTAGATTATTCCTACCTAACTCTGTAATGTTCTACATATTATACATTAAACAAATGCCTTTCCCCTCCGGAAGGGAACAATTTGTATTCAACTACAAATACTAATGAAATCATTTTATTTGTGTTAGGCCTCTACTTTTCCCCTTTTAACTATTTTTCAGGTAAAAATTTGGTTGTATCTTATGACTCATGCACCCCTTTCTATTTATCTATATGTGTATTGGATCTTCATTCAAAGCTAAGACATTAAGCTTATTATCTCTCTACCTCCATAAATGTTTCAGCTTGAAATAGTTTAGCACCTTTTGTGGGAAATGATTCCTTACTATGGGGAAACTTTTTCTCCAACCTCAAAAGGTTCTTCATGCCAACATCCTAGCTATGATTGATGCAAGGTAGCACCTTTACCATGCCATATTATCAAGCCCAAAAGAAGTCCTTGAATATTAAGAGAAACTTCAACACAACAGTGAGAAAATTTTGTTCCATCATATTTTAACCATTAGCTATTGCTACAACAATTTCCCGGGAAGAGGAACTAGACTGGAGGGAACCCTTGGTTATAATTTTAAATATGACAGTAATCAAGTATGTCCTTTTAATATTTTACTTATCCAAAAGTATTTTTACTTGTAACTATCTATGATAATGCTTCTCATGCTTCAAATGAATTCAAAACTCTATACAATCCTTAGTTGGACTTTTACTCCTTAGGCAAGGTTATAGTCTCGACCTCAAAAAGTCAATAACGGTCTTAAGATAAACTACGCCTCACATTCGATTCAGGATACGCATAGCATTTACAAAGACCTACCTCCAACCTCTATACTAAAAGAAAGATTGGGCTCTGTTTATTTTTTACAGGAAGCATATCCCTAAGCACACTATGGAATTATGGATTGACTTGTTGGGTAAACACAAAACAAAATACCAAACTCAAAAAATTAACATTCAAGTCGATAAGAAGTGTTTTTTTTATCAAAACTTTTTTTTTTCTTTCTTGTGAATTCTCTTCTCCAATGTGGTGTTTTTTGTTATATTAAGAAAAGGGATGGCCTAGGATTGTATATATGGTTAGCTTGAGCTCCTTGTGAATATCCTCAAAGAAAGTAATGATTACAATATCTCAAAGACTTTCCTCATTATCATTGTTATAGTTACTGTGTGGCATCTATGGCATAACAAAAGTCTTTTTCAAAATAAAAAAATCTACTAAGTTAAATGTATAGTCAAATCGAGTGGCTCGACTAGACAAATCCAATAAGCTCATGATAGCCAAAATCTAACATCATTAAGGAACTTAAATACTCGATAAATATTTTATGAATTAGGGACTTAATACTAAATATGCCCTTGATTGTCTCTCTATTAACGGTCACACCACTCCCAAAAGAATATAAATAGATCCCTCACTTTTAACGTGAGGGAACAAAGGGGTAGCGGAGGGAGAGAAAATCTCTCGAGCTTGAAGAATCCTGGAGCTCCACCTTAGCACCAACGTTGAGCAATTTGTGCCACCAAGTTGCTTCTGATGAACCTCTAGTTGATACTGACAATTGAACCTCCATATGTAAGCAACTAGCTAACCGTCCTTCGACCACCATTGCTCGACTACAATTATTCCAACCACCATCATCTAATTACGATTCTTCTAACCTCCATCGCCCACCGACTATGATCCTTTTGACCACTACTACCTGATTATGTTCATTTTGACCTCCATCGTCACCAATAATAATCCTTTCAACCCCGCCACTAAGTACAATCCATCTAACCATTGTCACTCATAGAGTATGGTTCTTCTGACCACCGTTATTTGACTATGATTCTTTTTATGTCTAACACTTGCCGATTATTATCCTTCCAACCATCGTCGATCAACTACAGTCCTTTTGACCACCATCATTCTAACCTCAGTCGCTCACCAACTACGGTCCTTTAGACCATAATCACCGGATTATGATTCTTTCAACCACAATTGCCCTTTTTCAACACTACAGGAAAAACGTGATTTTCCGACAGCCATTTTCGCCGGAAAATTGGCCAAAATCCATCAGAAATTAGGATTTCTGGTGGAAAAATTTGCGCTTGTTTGACGCGCGTCGATAAAAGACTTCCGGCATAAAATAATTCGACAGAAATATTTCCAGCGCATTTTCCTCAGGAAAATATTTCTGGCGGATTATTTCTGCGCTGGAAGATCAAGAAAAAAACAAAAAAAAAATTATAAGAACCTGACCGGCCTGCCAATCCAGCCGCTACCTCAATTTACAGCATAAGCCAGCCCTAGCCTTCCTTACCCGAACAGGGCCAAGCCAGCCCAATCACGCGCATGCAGTGCCGCGTGGGAAGCCCAGCTAACACGCCTTCGGTCTGCCTTCGCCGTGCCTTCGCCGTGGTTCGAACCCCGCCCACTTTCCTCCGCGCGCAAAGGCTTCCCGCGTGCTCCGTCTACCATGTTCTCCTTAGATAAAACCTGATAAAGTTTATACTTTATTTTATTTAACTAATAACAGCTACATATTAAAAGTAATAATTATTTATAATAAATTAATTATTAATTTAGTAACTTTTTATATTATTATTTTTTTATATTTTTATATTATTTTAAAACACTTTAAAATAAATTATTTATTATATTAAAATTGATTATAATAATTTATCAAATTATTTATTTCTAAAAATTTTAAATCCGCCGGAAACTCTGCAGGAAAAAATCCGCCGGAAATCCGTCGGAAATTCTGTCGAAAAAATAAGTCGGAAAAATTTGCCCTTTATCCGTCAGAAATTCGCCGGAAAACCCGCCGGAAACTATTCCGCCGGAAAATTCCGCCGATAATGGGCAGTTTTCTTGTAGTGCAATGCTTCCGATCTTTATTGATCACAAGCTATGGTCCCTTCGACCATCATCACCTGACTATGGTCTTTCCATCATCTGTCTGCTAATGACTACGGTCCCTCTAAGCACCTTCACCCTACTATGATTGTTATAACCTCTGTCACTTGCTAATTATATATGTTCCTTTGAACCTTCGTTGGTTGATTAAGGCCCTATCAACTAAACAAACAAACCAAAATTCTCTTGAGAACAACTTTCAAGTCATTTTCCAAATATGTGATATACACAATGTATATTTGTTACATTGAGTCAATGCCCTCCTTCGAGGACGGGCATTATTTATAATCAACCATCAAAACTAGTCGATTCAATTTTATTAGGCAAAGCCCCTTGGTTTTCACCCTTTTTTAGGGGTTTCCATGAAAATATTATTGTATCTCTTATGAATGTTGCACTCTTTTCTCTTAACTTTCTGTGTGCTAGATCTTCGTACATAGCTACGACGTTAAATTCTCTATCTTTTACCGCCACAAATTTTCTAGGATGCAACAGTTCTAAATTTTTCAGTCTTACGAAAGGCAATCATAAATGAATTAACCATTTAGTTTTTTAATGATCGTTGTGAAAGAAAAGTTTTCGAAAGTTGACGGGAACAAACATTTGCGATTTTAACTTCACAATCACAAAAAAGAAAAAAAAAATTGGCCAACGTTTTTGTGATGGGCAATATGACATATTACAGTTGCTAATCGCTCAAAGCCACATAAAGGTAGATGTCTAACCAACATGCCAATAACAAATATGCTGTATTGTACTGATGTTTCTAGAAAGTTTCAAGATTCAAACACAACTTCCATCCGTAGGGAAGTGATTTTGTGCTCATTATGGTACTCAAACTCAACAATCTTACTGCAAAAATTTTCTTTTGTACATACAACAAAGAAAATAAATCTAAGTGCCCAACTGATAATAGACAAGATCATTATTCAAAATCTCTTAGAGCCTACTTGTAAACATTTCTATGAAGAGAGAATTCTGGTATATTAGTGGATTCTATGGTGGAGAGTGCCACAATGTCTTCAATATTTCTAATTGACCAAAATTTTAATCAACTATGAATATTTTGGTCATTTGATCACTGCGAGAATTCTAGACAATAGAGGAGCCATATTGTCCTGAGATTCTATAATTCAAAAATATGCTCATAGAGATGACAAACGCAAAGAAGTTGGCCAAAGTCCTTTAAATTAGCATTAACTGGAATCATATATATATAACTGACTTTGAGATTGGTGCTTAATATAATTTTAGATCTAATTTAAATAGTTGAATTTAAATTAGAAAATTTCATGGGTGAGTATTTTAATTTCTTCATAGAAATTGACTTCAAAAAAAACTACAAATATGGCTGTCCCATCAAATCTTATATGACAACAACAATGATAACACTATTATCAAGACTTTATTCCACTCCAGGTGATCTACTACATGAATTTTTTTTCTCTGTCTTGTTATGTTAAGAGTTAGATTCTCATTTACATATGATAAAATAAGATTATTTCTATTACTTTTTAACTAAATCTTTTTAGGTCTACTTTCTACCTTTCTTAACGTAGGCCTAATCTAATACATTTACTCTATATCCTAATTTAGGTAATCAGAACGCTGGTGTTTTATTTGACCAAAACGTCTAAGGCGTCATTCTCTAATCTTATTTGCCACTAGAGCTACTCCAACTATTTCATTTAAAAATTTGTTTAGCATTTTTTCTCTAAGAGTGAGGCCAATCATCCACCTGAGCATCCTCATCTTTGTAATACTTAAATTAATTTATGGCCAACATTCTACACCATAAAGCATTGTTGGTCACACCACCATCATATTGAATTTCCCTTTAAGTTTTAGAGGCACTTTTCTATCACAGAATAGACCTGATGTATTCCTCCACTTCGACCAACCATCTTGAGTTCTCGTGATAATATCTCCATCTATTTCGTCATCACTTTGAAGAATAGACCCGAAATATATAAAATGTGTACTCTATTTAATGACTTGATCACCCAAAGTCACAAACTCCAAACTAGATCTATTTCTAATAAAATTATACTCAGTGTATTCAATTTTATATGTGCACAAACGAAAATCTTTATACTCAAAAGTTGACTTCCATAATTCAAGTTTTTCTTCAACTCTCTCTGTAGTCTTATAAATAAGAAGAATATCATCAATAAAAAAGCATATACTAAGGTACATCTTCTTGCAAATGTCTAGTAAGAACATTGATCCATGACCAAAGCAAAAAGATAAAGGCATAAAGTTAGTCCTTGATGTAATCCAACTGAAATAGAAAAGTACTTAGTCAAGCTTCCTTGCATCTGAATACAAATAACAACTCTTGCAACATATTGTTAATGACTTGAATATAAGCATTATTAACTCCTTTCTTTTTTGGAACTTTGTAAAGTTCTTCTTTTGAAATTTTACCATATGATTTTTCTAAATCAATAAAAATTATATATAGAAAACTATTTAAGAATCTTATGATCTTTGAATATTAAGTGAATCGAATTATTCAAAATTTATTTTTTTGAGGCTCATATCAAAATATCTGCAGACCTCAAACAACTTTCACGTTGTCTTTATGGCTAAGAGCCCTCGCCTTAATTTTTTTAGGTAAATCTCTTCTTCTTCTACGTCGCTTTCACTTGCATTAACATTAAGACATTTAAGATGTACTTTGCGCTCAATACATGAACTGACAAATAGACCTGCCAGGCTGCCATTACAGAATAATTTTAAATGAGCCATTTTATCCTCATATAAATTCAGATTTCCATATGTTTTCATTGACAAGCCTATCATTGTGTCCTGAATGAATAGAAGAATTATCGTATTATATACACCAACAAATATAATTGAACGCTATAAATTGCAGCTGTAGCTTCAATATCTTCTCAGGCAAAATATTATTATTGCATGACTGATTGGGAAAAGTTTCAAACACATTTCTGGAAAATATTTAATATGATGTGACATATTACTCATAACATAAATGCATTTCTAACGTCCCTAATGTGACAAAAAATTCTTATTGCTTTGAAAATGACAATTAGGTTTTGTTTGGGACGGCTTTCTTATAATTTCTTAAAACAGTTTTTTAGTAGAAATTTTTTAATTTTTGTACTAAGTTTTCTTTAAGAAGCACTAAAAAAAACTGTTCCAAACGAAACCTTAATAGATACAGCTCTTGCAAAGGTACACATGGATGAACTACCAAATGTTGTTAAGAGTCGCAACGTTTCATGTTAATGCTTTTGGTTTTAAAGAAAGATACGTGAGCCAGACATCAGCTTAAGGCTACAGCTTGCATGCGTGATCATTTGCGAAGCCATAACAAGTGTAAAGTGTTTACATCTGAATTAATATGTTCGAGCTGTTTGTTATAATATTTGAGCTGTATTTGAAGCTAATAATAAGTTTAACTGAAAAGAATTATATATTTATTATAAAGATATTTTGATCCAATTTATTTTTAGTCATTATCAATAAAAAGTATGCAACTTTAGCTCTGTCATTATGCAGATAATGGCTAATGGTTGGAGTTGAATTCCAATTTTATGAGTGGACAACATTTTAATCTTACTAATTTTGAAATGAGAGAAGAAATATAGATATAGGGAGAGAGTTTGAAGGGAAACGTTAAAAAAATAAATAGATGAAAAAATATAAATTTAACACAATTAAATTTCATGTCAATCATCAAGAAGATTTAGTGGGAGTATATTTGAATTATTTAAATACAAATAAAATATTTTTTTCCATCTATGATTTTTATTTGGGACATCTTTGTTGTAATGTCCTAGAATCTAATATGAAAATAATTTATCTTTTATCTTTAAAATTATAATTAACAGAGCTATTTAATTTATTTTATCAATGAAAAAAATCAACGGAACTACTACTAATGATTTAAATATCAATATATATTTATATTTATTACATAAAAACTCATATACACTACCATGAATCATACAATTAATCACATCAAATCTATTTAAGTGCTGAGCACAGTAGATCACTAAATTTTACAACTTAATTCAAAGTACAGTAAAAAAGTAATATGCATTTCATCAATCAATTTATAACAAAACAGTCATATAATCCGGAATCAATGCACAAACAGTAAACCTCACATGTAGTAAAGATAAAATTTATGAAATATTAGAACGTTACGGTACAGAAGTAAATAAAATCGTATATAGTGTGGAAATCAGTAAACCAATACGAGTATTTAATAAAATCAATAAAGAGGTTATTGTAAATAAACAATAAGAAAATCACATAAACATATAGAATCCAAACCTCAACGAAGACCATAGGACCCATTAATACAGTAAAAATCACTATTCTCCCTAAATATCAAATAAACATCTTATATTTATCTTGCATCACGTGCTCTATATTTATATAACAGTGAACCATAAAACAATAATACTATTGTATTAGTATCAATGAAATCAATTATCAATAAACAACGCAATATGAATAGTCATACCACATTAGTTTGATAAAATACATTTCAATGATCATCAGCAATCATAACCATTTTTTTTTTAGGGGGAAACCCACATTAGGGGCCTACGTGTTAATAAAAGGGTAAAATTATACAGTCCTTAAGGGAAACTCAATCCCACTACTTCTCAAAGAGCTACATTCCAAAAAGAAAACCAAAAACCTAAGGGTTCGAGTTTCCCAACTAAAACACAGTACAAAGAAACCTAGTAACATTCTACGGTGCTTAGGACTAAGCACCAAAAAAAAATGGGAGAGTGCAAAAAAATACCAAAAAGCTCCCATCAACAGGAATCCAAAATCAAAATCAACTTGACGTCCATGTCCTGCAACCACCAAAAAGAGACACAAAACAGAAAATAGAACAAAAATATTAAAACAATGAAATTGAAAGGAAATACTATTAAAACTAGAAGGATATATCTGGAACAAGAGCTTCTGGTAACACTCTAACTCTCCAAGCAACCCGTCCAGAACTTAAGAGGAGACCTATGATTGCAGTCAGTCCAAAACACAAAGAAACAAAGCATAACAACAACTCCACCATCCCTGCAACACCCACCCCACTAATAATAAGCAAATCTCCCAGAAACAATCAAACCCGAACAACAACAGCGAAGAGAAATAGGGCAACAACCACCCAAGAACCCCCAACCAGCCAACAACACCGCAGAAACCTGGAATAACGTCAGCAAAGTAAACGCCGGAGGACCACCACACCCAGAAAATTAAAAACCATCAACATAAGGAACACTATTCTGATCCAAATTAATCAAGCCTTGAATATGGAAAGAAAGATTCTTAAAAGATAAATCAATAATACCGTTAAACTTACTACCAAACTCAGCCAAAGCCTGAGCAGGAGAATTAATGACAGGGGATACGTAGGTAAACGAGCAATTCATAGAATCCAGAATAAATTTAATATTTCTGCAGGTATAGAAGAGAGAATACCCATAACTACTGCCATCCAAATCCAGCAACGCTTTGAGATCCACATCAAAATTACATTCCAGAACAATATTCTGGATGTCCAGAGCAACACAAAGGTAAAGCCCATGAAAAAAAGCCATATAAATACCTCCAAGTTTATCATTTTCATTAGTTTTACTAGCAAACCCCAAAACATTGGCCCCATTAGAATTTCTAATTAAGCCTCCCAGACACCAAATGTTCCCCTCCAAAAAAGTATCAATATTCAGCTTAAAACACTTAGCTTGACGTCTCATCCAATACAAAATCCTGTTCACCGGATTAAACTGAGTCCCATCAAGCTTAATCCCAAAACCCGCAAGCGTGAAAAGCACCTCATAAAAACTTTTAAGGGAAATAAGATTAGCAGTAAACAGGGAATTAACCTTCTCCTTAATTTTAAAAATATACAGTGATGATCCATCAAATTACCATTAAACCGAGAGTCATTTCTAGTCAACCAAATGTACCAAACTATAAGAACAGTGATAACATTCCTAATATGGCCCTTAACACAAACCATCCAATCCTTAAACAAATTATAGACAGAACAATGAGGCCCCCAAAAATTAAATTGAAATAAATCCTCAAAGAAAATCCACACCTTAACAGTAATAGGAGAAGAAATAAAAACATGTTGTAAGTTTTCATCATTAAAACAACATTGACATTTAGAGGTAATAAACATACCTCTTTTCCTAAGCAGCTCATCCGTAGGAATAAACTCCTTAAGAATTCTCCAATTAAAAACAGAAACAGAGGTAGGAATGCTCTTGTGCCACATCATTTTAGAAGGCTTAGAAGACTCCTTTTTATTTCTAAACACATGCCAAGCATCTTTAGTTCTAAAAAGACAATCTTTAGTAAATGTACAAAGTAAAGCATCTTTAGCATTACGATTAAGAGAAATGTTAGCAATCATTTGAATAATATAAACAGGAATAACAGAAGAAAGTTTATCCAAATCCCAACCATTGGCACAATAGAAAAAGTTAACTCTCACCATACTCCTAGAATTCGTGTTAAGTAGAGCCTCAAGGGATAGACCATTAATCCAACGATCATGCTAGAAGAAAATGTTACCCTCCCCAAGGCCCCAAGCTAAACAGGGCTCAACTTTCCACTTAATCTGACACAAACGATGCCAAACCTTAGAATGCCCTTTAGAATAGAAACAATTGGAGGGGTGAAGATCCCCACAATATTTAGACCTCATAAAATTAGCCCACAAAGATACATTAGCTCTTAAATTATACCATAATTTAAAAGAAAAAGCATAAGCCAAATCAGTCATCGACTTGCAACCAAGATCGCCTTCCTGTAAAGTAACACAACACTTATTCCACGTGGACCAATGGATTTTAGAATTAACAGAAGAACCCCTCCAAAAAAATTTGTTGAGAATTCTATCAATCCTCAAAACCACCGTCTTAGTAGGAAAAAGAACTTGAAAAATATAAATAGGAATAGAGGCAAGAACACTTTTGATAAGAACTAGCTTACCACCAAAACTCAAAAACTTGGAATCCCAAGAAGCCAAACGATTGTGCACCGTGGAAAGCAAGCCATCAAACAGAAAAGTCTTTTT
>NW_021319598.1:65102-109519 GCF_001605985.2 Dendrobium catenatum
CTAAAGTCCTTCCAAGAGTTAACCTCATTACTCTTAGTAATCAAAGCAATAGAAGTTGAAGAGAAAAACTTGGGAATAGGGGAACCATTAAAAAAATCCATAATAGCGGAATGAACATCCTCAAAAATAATTTGCCAAGAATGCTGAAAAAACTTGACAGTGAAACCATCCGGACCCGCAACAGAATCCGCATTCATATTAAATAAGGTGCTCTTGATCTCCTCCAAAAGAGGGCACAAAGAAAGGCTCCTATTCTCCTCTTGAGAAACCATCTTAGGAATAAAAGAATGATGCTCAATAGGAAGAGGATAAAAGTCTTTATTAAGATGATTTTGAAAAAATTGACCGCAAGATTAGCAATCTCATCACTATTCTCGGTAAAGGAACCATCCTCACGAGCAATTTTATGAATACCATTAATAGGACGCTTTTCCTTAACCAAAGCATGAAAATATTTAGTGTTAATGTCCCCTTCCATCAAATGCTTAATAGCAGCCTTTTGTTTCCAAAAAATCTCTTCCTGACATTGAAGATTGCTAAGATCCCTTTTGGCCTCATTAAGGGAAGCAAGATTAGAAACCAAGGGATCCCTTTGACAGCAATCTTCCAGACCATTAATCTTCTCTTCCTCCTCAAGAATGTTAGAAAAGATGTTTTTGAAAATATTATGGTTCCACCAATTCAACACCAGCTTTAATCTTTTTAACTTAGCCCAAAGCCTAACCATACCTGAAATAGAGTTGTCAGGAAAAATAGGGGCAGACCAATTAGTTTGAACCACATTAAGAAATGATTCATGAGTTAACCACATATTCTGAAATCTAAAATGAGAATGCAAACCCAACATATTAAATTTGACATTAATGAGCAACTGGGAATGATCAGAAAGCGTACGACTAAGATGCACCACCTTAGTAGAATTAAAAACATTAACCCAAGCATTGTTAAAAAGAACTGTATCTAAACATTGCCATAAATGACCCCTATGCCAAGTAAATTTGTTACCAGAAAAGCCAATATCAATAAGATTACAATTCATAATCATATCATTAAAATCCTCCATAGATTGGTAAATAGGATGAGATCCCCCAACACGCTCAGCAGGATTAGTAATGATATTAAAGTCACCACCAACCAACCAAGGAAGAGTGCAAACACTATGAAAATTATTAATTTGCTCCCATAAGATTCTCCTAGAATAACGAGAAGAGGCAGCGTAAACAAAAGAGCAACACATTGAAAGTTCAAGGATTCAATATTACAATGGAGCACTTGAGGAAAATTCCCAACAACATCAATCCTAACAAAATCTTTTCAAAAAACCCAAATCTTATTCGCCACATTAGCTAAAGCATTCTTAATTACCAACACTTTAGCATTATCCAAAAGTTTATCTATAGAAACGATAGGTTCAAGCAAAACAAGAACGGAAATATTATGAATACGACATAAATTTTTAACTATAAGCTTAGAAGAAGGGCAACCAATCCCCCTCACATTCCAAATAATAGCATTAAACATAAAAAAAAATAATGAGATGTATGAGATCGCATAGTCCTTGGGGATTACAAAATAATATTTCTAGGTTTTCTACCCCTCTTACCACGACCTTTAGAAAAGCTCAAATCATTATCCTCTCTAGCATAACATTTAGCATTAATTTCAATTTTCGTATCAGTATAAGCATCACAAAGGTAATGATCAGAAATAATTTCATTGTTCATCTCACCGCCTGAAGGGTCTAGAGAAGAGTTATCACCTTCCAAAAACAAAACCCCATCCTCCACTGTGGAGGAATTCTGCTGTCTTTGATCTGAGAAAGCATTAACAGGAAGAACATTAATAGGAGGAAATTCATTATGATTAACAGTGGAAAAACCTACATCAGTTTCAATAACATCATTATGGATAATCTCAAGGGGCTTGGATGAAACAACATTCCCAACGGGCTTGGATGAAACAACATCCCGAACATCAAGAACAACAACCAAATCATCAGAACTATTAACAATTTCAGTATTAACCCACCTTTCTTGTTCTAAAATATTTTTAGCACCTTCTAAAACAGGAATAGAAGGAATCTGAACCTCAAAGCCTTCAGAAACATTATCATTGTTAGAGGGACCGGAACTATTAAGAGCCGGTTTAGAAACAATAGATGAAGAAATAATATGAGTGGCATCCTCTTCCCCCTCATTTCCATGAATAACATTCCCCAATTCCAAATTGACATGACCAGCATTGTCCTCCAGAGGGCCAACTGGCACTTGTATTTCCTTACTAACAACATTTTCATTACCTTTTTGAATACCTTTATCCTTACGCAAATTAGGATGTAAACGAAAGCATTCATTTATCGAATGATCATGCATCTTACAGTGAGAACAAAATATAGGTAAATTTTCAATTTCCACCTTTTGAAAGTAACCATTCATTTCAGATCCCAACCATATTTCGTGCGGGTGTTTTTTCGTCACATCCAATTTAACTAAAACTCTAGCCACCAACGGCCTGGAAAGAGAAGCAGTCGCTTGATCTGTCTGTAAGGGCCTACCAAACATAGATGCAAGACCAAATAGAATAGGCGAATTAAAAAAATGCAAACGAAGGTTCGGGAAAGCTAACCACACCGGGGCAATGGGAGACTCCTCCCTCACATCGAAGTCTGGAGACCACTGAAGAAGCCTCATTTGACTACCTTGAATGTAGTAAGAGTGACGACAGAAAATACCGCTATAATCTAAATCATTAGATAATTGTATTGCTATATGTTTAAAGTCCAGCAAACCAACATTAAAAGAACCCGATAGTTTCAGACCATGAAAAAATTTACGAATAACATCCAAGTTCGGTCTCTGAAGCATGAATTTACCAACGAGAGTGAAAGAAAAGGGGGTAGCAAGTTGATTCACAATAGCATCTTCAAATAACAAAGCAATATATCCTTTAAAGGAAGAATGCACAAAATGAATTTTTGTACCCGACGAAGACGACCCTCCCGAAACAACATCCTTAAAGGATATGATTTTACCAGTAAGGACCGGAGGAATAGTTGGGGTAGACGACGTCGGAGACGTCATCGGCCCCCACCAGACGAAACAGAAAAGCAACCTCAAACCTCCGAAACAAAAAGACCAAAGCCAAAAAATAGGGCAAGAAAGCAGAGAGAACCACCAAACAAACAAGCCAGAGAAAGGAACGAGGTTACCAGCTCAAAAGGCAACGAAAGAGCGGAAGGGAAGTCGGTGAAGAGCGCCAGCAAGGAACCCTAGAAAAATCACCTCGGAATCGCCAAGCAGAGAGCGCAGAGAGACGTTACTTCATGTTGTTTTTTATCTTATCTAACAAGATCCATCAGCAATCATAACCAATATTATTCAACAAGTAAGTATATTTGAATTCATTTAAATATAAATAAATCATGTCAAATCAGCAAGAAGCTTTAGCGGAAGTATATTCGAATTCATTTAAATAAAAATAAAAATTTTTCTTCCTTTTAAGTCATTTGGGACAATTGGTGTAACACCCCATAATCTAATTTGAAAATAATTAATCTTTTATCTTTAAAATTATAATAATCAGAGTTATCTAATTTCTTTTTTCACTAAAAGAAAATTGGTAGATGTACTTTTAATGATTAAAAAATCAATATATATATTTGTATTTATTACATCAAAATTCATACACACTACTTTGGAATTATACAATCACAACAAATCTATCCAAGTACAACAGATCTTTAAATCCTACGATTGAACTCAAATCATGGTAAAGAAGATGCATGCTTGTCATCAATCTATTTATAACATAATAGCCAAATGATTATGAATTTGTGCATAAATAGTAAACCTCATATGTAGTAACGATAAAATTTATGAAACAGTATAATGTACGATACATATGTCAGTAAAACCGTACAGTGTGGAAATTAGTAAACCAATATAAGTGTTTGATAAAATAAATAAAGATTTTATTGTAATTAAGTAGTAAGAAATTCACATAAACTGATATAATCAAAACTTCAACGAAGATCGTAGGACCCATTAATAAAATAAAAATCACTATTCTCCCTCACTACCAAATAAACATCATATCTTTATCTTGCATCATGTGCTCTACAGTTAAATAATTGTGAACCATAAATCTATAATAGTATCAATATATGTATCAATGAAATTAATGATCAATATCTTGCCAATTTTGATCCAAATCTTTTGATTTCTATGATAACAAACGTTTTTGAGTTATCCACTATGTCATATCTTAATATTACTATTATTACATATTTCTTATTATGCACAAACATTTCAAGTCCATCGTACAACATGTAAAGTGATCAACTCAAGATTGGATAGAATAAATTTAAGTATCGTTAATATTCTTTATTTCTACTTTTATTTAATTTTATATTCCTTTAGTCAAATTCATATGATTGGTTGATGCTAAACATAGTGATCATGCACATACACACTCAGGGGAGTGAGAAATTTAGAAAATTGAAGTTTAATTTTTTTGAACTAATTGTACTGTGAGATCAACTATTCGGGAAATCATTATAACGTCTAATTAACATAATTAAAGCTATTTGAACTCATCGTACTGTACAATCCATATCGTACAGGAAGATTAGTTAAAATCAATATCTCAGCTACTAATCATATTTAAGGAAATATTATGATATTCAAATTTTTTACTAATTATACCATATGGTATGTATCATACTGCACGATATAATTAAATCTTTTCTAAATTAATTCAATAATTAGGGGATCAAATTTTGATTAATTGATCCAATTAAATCATATTGTACGATACCAATCATATTGTATGACCTGTTCTTTGTATGAGACAATAATTAATCATCATAAATCGTATGGGATGATATATTATCAAATTTGATTAAACTAATCGTACTGGACGATATATAACATACTGAAGAATCAGCTCAAATGTTTAAATTGATCGTACAGTGCCTTGCTACTCATACAGTACCAACATGGCTATTTAAACTATTTGTACTATATCATCTACGATCATACTATATGATCAATATCTACAAAATTAAATTATTAAGAGTTTTTGTGAAGCCTTGTATTAAATCTCTCCTAATGGACTTGTTTCAAGCTTTGGATATTGGTTTTTCATAATAGAGAGCTTTCAAAAGAAATTTTAGAGAACTTTGGGAAGGAGAAACGAGAGTTTATGTGTGAGGGAGTAGGAGTGTGATGGGTTTTCATATAGTTGCTTCGAGCAAGCTTCTTCATATTTCCTCTGAGTGTCTTGCCTAGTTTCCTAGATGGATCTATGAAGAAGAATGTTATCCCAAAGATTGTAGAGGCTCTCTTTTTCACTAGGAGGGATAAAGAAAATTTTTAGGTTCTCTTCCTTCACTAGGTAGGTGAAAAAGAGGTTGAGGTTCCGTCCCTTCACCAATATGGTGAAAAAGAATTGCTAGGTTCCCTGCCTACACCAGACAATGAAAAAGAGGTAAAGGTTCTTCACCAAACTGGGTTAGTAAAAATAATTTATGGGCTTCTCAGCCTAGCTGTGGGGGCTAAATGAGAGATATTAAAGTTTTAGTGCAATACTTAGATAGGAGGACTCTGGGAAGTGGATGTAGTTCATTATTTGATCAAACCACTATAAAGTTTTTGTGTGTTCATTCTATGTTTTACATTTTACGATTTATTTTTATATTTTAATTTTTTTGAAAATTGCATGCTAAAAATTATATGTTTGATGGTATGATGATTTGAGTAACTTATCATCACAATTTTTATAAGTTTTTTTTTTTTGTTAATTTTCTTCTACATTAGATGATAATCTTGTTTATTTTTAAATAAGTAAAAAATCTCAAAAATTATTTGTGTTAAAGAATTTTTTAAAACAACTAATTCCCCCCTCTTGGTGTGCCAAGGATAGTTTGTTGAGGTTGAACATCTTATATCAAACTTTCAATTGTTATCATAGTGGTTCTCATAAGTAGTATTTAAAGATCATGAGAAAAATGATCTATGGGACATTTCAATAATAGAAAGATGGCGAAGGGTTGTTCTATAACTCTACCACCTTTATTTGATAACATACCATGTGATTTTTGAAAATTTTGTATGTCTACTTTCATGCAATCTATTAAGTTTTGCAAATGGTTTTTGGCACAAGAAGGTTATTCTACACCCTCTCTTTTTGTTAATGGTATCAAAACTAAAATATAGTTTATAGAATAGAGTAATGAGAATTGAGACCGAGCTTAATTGAATGCAAAATATTTAAAGTGCCTATTCTATACACTCATGTCTTAATATTACATGAGAGTTTCTACCTATACCACTGGCATGGACATTTGGGAGAAACTATTTATTACATACGAAGGTACTTATGAAGTCAAACAATTTAGGTTAAACATCTTGTTGTATGATTATGAATTTTTTTTATGAAACCATGTCATACATGTGCACTAGGCTTACTCAAATAGTGACATACTTGCATGCTTTAGGTAGAGAGCTTTTAAATTTTGAAAAAGTGAACAATATTTTTTGTTCTCTACCTAGTAATTATTATGCTAAGGTTTCTTCCATTTGTGAATCGAAAGATATCAATATTTATTCTATAGATAACTTGCTAAGATCACATATTGCCTATGTGCAAGGTATAATTTAGAGACTGTAGGATACAAGAGAAAATAAAAAGGATAAAGTTGTGGCACTAAAAGTAACGATTCAAAAAGTGAAAACTCTATAGCTGAGGAAGATGTTGACATAACACTAATGACACATCAATTTAAAAAACTTCTAAAAAAAAAAAAAAAACATCATTAGATGTGGAACAAAGATAAGCTAAATAAAAATTTCAATGCATCATCTGATACTATTTGATTTAATTGTAGGAAACTAGGCTTCTTGAGAATAGATTGCCATAATCTAAACGCTCACCCAATTAAGGAGAAGGGTGAGGAGAAGATTAAAGTCAAAAAGGGAATCATAGGATACAAAAGGCATTTTGGGCAGACTCTTCTCCAGACTTATTAGAACTGAAAGTGGAGGAGGAGGTAACCAAACTGTACCTTATGATAAATAATAGTCTTAATCAATATGATCAAGAGGAGGTATGTGAGCTTTCATATGATGAGTTATTTTAAGTTTGTAAAAAAAATTCACAATGCATATAGAAAGCTTAGGAGAATGTATGTTAGTTTAAATTCTAATTTTTTTAAGTTTGTAAAAAGAGCATGATAGTCTTAGAGTAGAACATTCTCGATTAGATAAAGATCACATGTCTTTACTTGATGAGTATGATGAGTTAAATAAGAAACATGTTGATCTAACTTTACACAAGAATCCTTGAAACTAAAGCATCTTGAATTAGAAGATTCATACAAACAATTATAATCATTAGCATGTGAACTAGATCATAATGAGTATGTATTGAAATTAGAAGTAGCAAACTTTGAAAGTTCATATGAATTGTTAAAAGGAAAAGTCCATGTACTTTAAATTAATAAACCATCATTCACATAGACACAATGGTATAACACCTCATCACAGAATGCATCTTATAACCCTAGAAAGAGGTACAAAACTATATCAATTAGGGAATCATTTACCTGGTCATATGTGTTACTCTTGTGGCATGCTAGATCACATTGCCTACACATAGCCCGCACTTGTATTAGTGAATCATCAGCACCACAACATAGCATACATACAAGTCATTCATCAAAGCCTAAGGGGTAACCCAAACTCACATGAGTTATTAACCCTAATCTTTGATTTACTTTGTAGGAGTGCTATCACAAAAGGCCTAGTGAGTATGTGGTACCTGGACAACAGGTGCACAAGGCACATAACTAGAGATATAAGGTAGTTCATCACATTAGAGATTAGGGCGGGGGGCAAAGTTATACCTTGAGATAATACCCCCAGGAAAGTGGTAGGTTCATGTATGATTTGTAATTTTAAGAACTTTATTATTGAAAATATCCTGGTAATAGTTCAAAACATAACATGTTTAGTATTAGTTAATTATATGATAAATGTTTTCATATTAAATTATTGTCTACTAGTTATGTGATTAGTTTAAATGATAATATTATTTTAGAAGGAAAGAAAATAATAATGTTTATGTTCTTATCTTGAATTGTATTGGGTACACTAGTTCTTTATATTTGAAAACTATTGCTGATGAATCCTGGCTATGTCATAAGAGACTATGACATGCAAGCATGAAAATACTTTAAAAGATAACCCAAAAAGACCTAGTTAGAGGCATGCCAAAACTATAATTCTCTAATGTCTACCTTTGTGATGCTTATTTACTATGAAAGCATATCAAAATTTCCATTCACTCTGTCAAGGATATCACCACATGTAGACCTTTAGAAATTCTTTACATAGATTTGTTTGGACTAGTTAGAACTTCCAGCTTAGGTGGAAAAATATATGGATATGTTATTGTTGATTATTTCTCTAAATTTACTTGAATTAAATTTTTACTGCATAAACATGAATAATTTGAAAATTTTAAGACATTATCCACATGGATTCAAAAGAAATTAAGTCGTGAAATCTCAACAATTCATGGTGATTAAGGTGGGGAATTTAAAAATGATACAATGGAATCATTCTATAAGGAGTCAGAAATTAAAAAAAAAAAGGGTTACTAAAGAAAAATAGAACCTTGGTAGGTGCTGCTAGATCAATTCTAGCTGAGTATTCACTTTCTAAATATTTTTAGATCGAAGTCATGAATATTACTTATTATGTTCTTAATAGGGTTAATGTTAGATCCAAACTCAATAAGACACCTTATAAAGTACTCAAATATAGGAAACTCGTTCTCTCTCACCTTTACATTTTTTGTTATAAGGTGTTCTTTCTAAGGAATGGAAAATATCCCTTAGAAAAATTTGATCCTAAATCTAATGAAGAAGTTTTTCCAGGTTATTCTTTTATAGGTAAGGCCTATAGAGTGTTTAATATGAGGACATTACTGGTAAAGGAGACGACCCATGTAGTATTTATTGAATCTAATAGATCTGTTAAGACTAAGTCAAAAGAAGAAGAAGTGGTAGAGGTCACCCAAGAAGTAGAATATATTGATGTTAAAAATAGAGTAAAGCCTCAAGATCCTTTACATAAAGATTAGAGATATTCATATATTCATCTTACAGAACTCATCTTAGGATATCCATCTTTAGGAGTAAGAAATAGGCATGGACTTAGAAAAAATTTTAGCCACTCTAATTTTATCTTTATGATAGAAGTCTTAAATATAGATCAAGCCTTATTTGATGAATTATAAATCTTAGCCATGCAATAAGAATTAAATTAATTAATTAGAAATGATATTTGGTAGTTGGTTAGAAGACCTAAGGGTAAGAGTATTGTTGGAACCAAATGGGTATTTAAAAATAAGATGATTGACTTTGGTATAGTGATTAGGAATAAGGTCAGGTTGGTATTTAAGGGTTATAATCTAATAGAAGGAATATACTTTAAAGAAATAATTGCCCTTATAAGTAGGTTAGAAGTAATAAGGGTTTTACTAGCCTTTTTTTACATTAGAGGCTTCAAATTATACGAGATGTATATAAAGAGGCCGTTCTCAGTGGGGATATTAAGAAAGATTTTTATGTAGAAAAACACCCTATATTTAAAAATTCATAATTTCCTTATCATTTGTTAAACTTAAAGAAGATATTATATGGATTTAAGTAGGCACCTAGAGCATGTTACGAAAGACTTAGCTCCTTCCTCCAAGATAAATCTTTTATTAAGGGTAGTGTAGATACCACCTTATTTCTAAAAAGGATAGCATAATATTTTCTCATTAATCATATCAATATGGATGACATATTATTTGGATCAACTAATAAAAAAATTTGTTATGGATTTTAAAAAATAATGAGTGCAGAATGTGAGATGAGTATAATGAGAGAGATTACTTACTTTCTTTCATTTAGTGTGAATCAAAGATTTCTTAGTCAGGGAAAGTATATAATGGAAATTTTGAAGAAATTTGAGATGGATAATACTAAGGCCCTATAAGCTCTATCATTTAATTGGATAAGGATTTGAGTGGAAAATTTGTAGATCAGATGAAGTATAGGTGGATTATAGGATCCTATTATATTTGATTTCTAGTAGACCTGACATTATATTTAGTATTTATCTTTGTAGTAGATTTCAAGCTAACCCTGAGAAATTCCATATGATTATTGTTATGCAAATTCTTAGATATCTTTTAGGAACTCAAAAATTAAGAATATGTTATTCTAAACATAACTCATCCTTTAAAATCATAGGTTATTCTAATTCAAACTTTATAAAATATGGGGTTTATAGAAAAAGCATATTTAGAATATGTCAATTCATAGGATAATCTTTAGTCATCTAGTTCAGTAGAAAATAAAATATATAACCTTATCTACCACTGAAGCAGAATATATAGCTATAAGAAGTTGAAAAAAAGCTTAAGGAAGCTGTGTTGCTTAAGTCCTATGGATTAAGAAATAAATCCTTGATCTTGGTCTCCCTATTGGCACTATTGCAATCATAATTGATAAAACTAGTGTCATCTATATTTCAAAAAATCCAATCCAACACTCCAGGACTAAACATATTGACATTAGACATCGATTCATTAGATATCATATAAGTAAGAGAGATATATAACTACATCATATATCTACTAAAAATTAATTTGTAGACTTCTTTATAAAGCTCCTTGCCTTTGACAGAATTAGTACCTCAAGAACTAAATTAAGTGTTATAGACATTCATGCTCGAATCATGATGAAATCAAAATTGAAAACTTAAATATTTACTTTTTATGTGTTCTTTATGCCTATGTTTTTTTTATTATTCTATTTATTTTTCTTTCTCATTATGCTTAGTCATCCCTCCTTTTTGGTGATGTTAAAAGGGAGAGTAGAATATTATTTATAGGTTGTATTTCTTTTATTCATGTCTATGTGTTGTTTATTCTTTTAAATTAAAGAAATAAAAAATAAAAATAAAACCTCCCTATTTTAATAACTAAACTAGTATGGGGAGAGTTTAAGATAACAAAATTAATTTGAAATCTTAACAAATAATGTTTGACATCATCAAAAAGGGGGAGATTGTTACAAATCTTGACCTAGGATATTGGATTTTGATGATAAAAAATATTATTAGGTTGTCCACTATGTCATATATATCTTGTTATTATTATTATTATATTTTTATTCATGTGCACTAACATTTTATAATTCAGGATCTCTAATCCGTGATTTTGATGATGACAAATAATATTGACTGAATTATTATTTTCTTCCTTGAATATTTTAGATGTTATTTTTATTTGTGAGCACTAATATTTTAGGTAATATACACACCGCTCAAGACTACTGAAGACTCAAAACTGGATAAAATATGATGTGAAAGAGTCTGTAATTTATATTTTGTCATTTTTAATTTCTTGAGTCCGACCACAAAAGAGTGTATGCAAAGTGGGTGACTATGCACACACATAAGGGGAGTTTATTTTTTAAAATATTTTTCTTAGACAAATCATACTGTATGATTTTAATTCGTATACTATATGATATGTTAACTAAGGAATAGGCTTAACGGCTAATTGGAAGATAAATTCCTGTGAAATAATCATACTTTATGATCTGTATCGTACTGTATGATTTATTTTGATCTAAAAACCCTAGCAGCCAGACTAATTTAATTAAGATTTTGAATTTTGACTCTTGAACTACTCGTACTGTATGGTTACAATCGTACATTACAATTATTTGAAATCTTACTAAAATTAAACCCCATAATTAGGCAATTAAATCATTGTTAATTAATGATTTCTAATTCGTATTGTATCCTTATTATTGTACTGTACGAAGAATAAAAATGGAATTTGGTCATCCCATAGATCATACTAGATGGAACCATGATTTTGTCATAATTATATGGTATGATATTAATATCATACTATACGAACTGCTTGAAATTAATTAACTGTAATGCATGTAGTATACATATGGGATGATCAATAAGAACAAGTTTTGGTCATCCCACAATTTATCCTGTATGAATAGAAGAAACATAAAAGATCATGTTGGATGATCTCTTAATCGTATGGTACGATGTGTTGAAAAATTATGAACTGTTCATTCTCCTTTGGCTTGACGAGACTAGTTTTAAACTGATCATACTATACAAACAGTGATGGCTAACTTGAATTTTTAGGGTTTCTTGAAGCCTATTATAAAAACAATCCTTTAACCTTTTTCTTAGAAATGTGAAGAGAGTAACTTTGACGAAGGAGGAACTTTGAGAGGGAGCTTTTGAAGAAAATTAGGGCTTATGAGAGGAAGGAGAATATGAGCTTCACTGTGAGGAAAAATGACTGTAAAGGGAAACACATAGTTGCTCTGGGCTAGTTGCACTCTTGCTCCTCCTGTGGCTTTAGTGTGTCTTGTGGGAAATTCCTAGGGAGAATGGTTTCTTAGTCGGTCCTTGAGGTTTTCTGCCTTCTCCTAAAGAGATAAAAAGCAGTCAAGGTTCTATGGCAATAAATGGATTGTTGGTTCTCTACCGCATCGGGTTGGTGAAAGAGAGGTTTGTAAAGGCTTCGCTGCCTTGCTGAGGGAGAAAAAAGGAGAGCCAATTTGTGTTAGTGCAATAATCAGAGTGGATGACTCTGGGGAGTGGACGTAGGTCAAGGTTTGACTGAACCACTATAAAATCTTGTAGTGTATTCATTTTGATTTTACTTTCTATATTTTACTTTATGCACTTCATCTTAACTATAACTACTTGAAAAATATTTTAGATCTATGTTCTATCGTGATAATTAGAACTTTATCATCACTACTTTTTAAGACATATTTAATTAGTTAGATTCCACATATATGAAAATTAAAATTTCTTATTTTTAAGTGTTTTGAAAACCCAAAAAATTAGTCCTCCTACTTCAGATTATTTTAAAAGAACAAATTCACTCCCCTCTATGCACATCTCATACTGTTAAGTGGTATTAGAGAGGGGTCTAAAAAATAGTGTTTTAGAAAAGCTTGAGATAAATAATAAATAAAAAATATTGGTAAACGTAACACTACGTAGGGGTATTCGATAACCCACCCACCTTTATTTGAAAACGATTTGGTTTTTGGAAAATTTGCCTATCCATATTTCAACAATCCATTTACTATAAAACTTGGCATATGATTTAAATTGGTTACTCACTTCCATTGCATACTATTAATGGTGTTAAAACTAATTTTTCCTTTAATGAATTAAGCAAACAGGATAGGGAACTTGCACAGTTGAATGCTGAGTGCTTGAATTATTTCTTTTGTGTTTTAAAATCTAAAGAGAACTACCGAAAAAGATATTTGGGATAGGTTATGTATCACCTATGAGGAAATTAGTGAAGTGAAACAGTCTAGGCTAAACATTCTTTTACATGACTATAAACTTTTCTGCATGAAACCTAGCGAGATTGTATCAGAAATGTACACTAGGTTCACCCAGATAGTAACATCCTTACATGCACTAGGTAGAGAACTATCAAACTCTAAAAAAAATTAATAAAATTTTACATTTTTTGCCTAGCTCTTATGATGCAAAAATAATTATAATTACTGAATCGAAAGATTTAAATATTTACTCTATTGATAATTTGCTTGGATTGCTCATTGTTTACAAGCAAGGGGTGAGTCAAAGGTGGAATGATGCAAGTGGAAAGAAAATGAGAGAATGATGGCATTAAAAGAAAATGATTCTAACAATAACAACTCTTTACCAGATAAAGATGATGGAATAGCCTTGATGACGCACCAGTTCAAGGCTTTATGAAAAGAAAACAAAAACATCTTCAAAATAACTTGATCAAAGGTAAAGGTCACAAATCTACTAAAATTTCATCTAATATAATTTTCTTTTAGTGCAAGAAGCCAGGACATGTTCGAGCTGACTGCCCCAATCTAAAGACTCTCTCGATCAACAAAAAGAGCAAAGAGAAACCAAAGTACAAAAGGGGCAAGCAAAAGACATAGAAAGACTTTTGGGCCAACTCTGCCTCAAAATCATCTAAAGAAGAAGAAGAGGAGTAGGTACAAATATGTGTCTAATAGCTAATGATAATCTTGAACAATCTGATCAAGATGAGATATGTCTACTCTCCTATGATGAATTACTTATTATTTTAGAAAGTATTCATGATTCATATAGGAAGCTTTAGAAAATGCATGCTAGTTTAAATACATAATTTTCTACTTTGCAAAAAGATCATGCTAGTTTAATTACCAAGCACTCTACTTTAGATAACGATCATATATCTTTATTTGATTAGTTTTATACATTAAATAAGAAGCATATTGAGTTATCTAATGCATA
Source organism: Dendrobium catenatum (assembly GCF_001605985.2). NCBI lineage: Eukaryota > Viridiplantae > Streptophyta > Magnoliopsida > Asparagales > Orchidaceae > Dendrobium > Dendrobium catenatum. The sequence continues at coordinate 79,487 of NW_021319598.1, forward strand.
GAATTGCCTAAAAACATAACATATTGAGCTAGAAAAAACATTTAAGGATTTAGATGGACTTGCATGTCAATTAAATAGCAATGAGAATGCATTAAAAGTGGAAGAGACAAGCTATGAACATGAAAATAAATATCTATAAGAAAAAATTATTACACTGGAGAATAATAGACCACCACCTTCAATGGCTCAATGGTGTAACTCCTCAATACAGCATGCATCACATAAACCTAGAAAGAGGCACCATCACATACATAGGTTATTAAACCCAATCCCTGGTGCTAGGTGTTACTCTTGTGGTATGTTAGGACATATAACTATCACTTAGACTATCCACCGTATATCATATTTAGTGTGGAGGCCTAAATTACATTCATCATTGCATAACATGCATAAATCTCATTCATTCATGTATACGGTGGAATCCATACTCACTTGGGTTCCCAAAACTAACCTTTGAATTGCATTATAGGGGTGCTCTCACAAAAGGCATAGTGAGAGCATATGGTACCTGAACTGTGGCTGCTTGAGGAATATGACTGGTGATATGAAGCAGTTCATTAGACTGGAGGTCAGGTTAGGAGGCAAGGTGGCATTAGGATATAACACCACTAGGAAAGTGGTGGGATCAGGTACACATGGAAACTCATAGCACCTTATGATTGAAAATGTTCTATTAGTTAACAGTTTAAAGCATAATTTATTAAGCATTAGGCAACTGTGTGATAAAGGCTTTGATATAAAATTTCTTTCTAATAAATGCTTGATTAGCCTAGATAATGAACTTGTGTTAGCAAGAAAATGAATGAATAATGTTTACATTTTAGACTAAAAATGTATTGAATACTCAAATTCTTTTGTTAAAAATCATAATAGATGATTCTTTGCTATGGCATAGGAAACTATGTCATGCAAGCATGAAAACACTTAGGAATATTACTCAAAAAACCTAGTTAGAGGCATGCCTAAGTTAGACTTCATTAAGGATCACCTATGTGATGCCTGCCAACTAAAAAAATAAGTAAAATCATCATTTATATTGTATGACCTAGTCTTAGTATGGGATGATAATTATTTGCCATAAATCAGATAGGATGATAATCCAATTCAATTGAACTAATTATTTTGGATGATGCTCTATATTGTATTAGACAATAAGCTCAAATTCTTAAACTAATCATATAGCAACTTATTATTCATACATTACTAATAAAGGTATACGAACAATTATACTGCACGATATGGGACTGTACTATATAATTAGTGTTGAAGAGAATGCCATGAAGCACATCAAGGGTGCATGATCATCAATGGAGCTCAATGTTGATTGAAAGTGTGTGCTGGAGGAGAACTGATAAAGATCATTAATGGATCTATGCTTAGTATTCCATTTTTTATCATTTTCATGTTCACCAAATGGAAATTAAATTTAATTTTTATTGTATAAAATGGCCTCATTGGCCATAATTTGAGATTTAATATATTGGATGAGGTTCGCATAAGAATGAATTATTTCCCATATTAGTGATCAATAAAATTGTCAACCAAGGAAGATGCCTACGAGAAGAACCACTTCTAGCAGCTCATGGTCTACCCTGGGGATTTGGTGGGCCTCTAAAGAGTGTCATTAATAGTATTCATTGATAGATTAACCCTCATTTTGAGCAATCTTATACATAAGATAGGAATCTTGAATGTTTATTTTGTTTACATTAAACTAATTGACAAAGAACTTGTGAAGCCTTATGTTTAAGCTCTCTTAATAGACTTCTTTCAAGTCTTTGGTTGTTGGATTTTTTGAAAAGAGAGCTTTGAGAAATGATATTGGAGAGCTTTGGAAAGGAGAAAGGATAGTTTGTGTATGAGGGAGGACTGTGAGGGTTTTTCACACGTTTGCTCGGAGCTAGTTTTTACTTTATTTACTCTGAGTGTCTTGCTTGGTTTCTTGGTTGGCTCTGAGAAAAAGAACATCAACCCAAAGAAATATGATGTTCTCTACCTTCACTAAGATAGTGAAAATGATTGATAGGTTATCTTCCTTCGCTAGGAGGGTGAAAATGAGGTCTAGGTTCTCTACCTTCACCATGAGGTGAAAAAAGATTGCTAGATTCTCTGCCTTCACTCTGAGGGCTAAAAAGAAGACAAGGCTTTCTACCTCACTTGGTTATAGAATAGATTATAAGGGCTTCTATGCCTTGTTTTGTTGGTTAAGGGAGAGACACTAAAGTTTTGGAGCAATATTCAAAGAGGACTCCGGGGAGCGAATGTAAGTCATTATTTGACCAAATCACTATAAAATTTTGGTGTGTTCTTTCTGAGTTTTACTTTCTATAATTCATATTTCTACATTTTAATTATTCTAAAATTGCATGTTGAAAATTATATTCTTGATGATATATTGATCTGAGTAACCCATAATCAACATTATTATAAGTTTTGTTTAATTAATTTGTCTTTGCAGCTAGGGATAATATTATTCAATTTTAAATTTTTTAAAAAAATCTCATTCACACACATTATTAATTTCATAGTATTATAACAATAATAACGACCAGTTATTATTCAATCACATGCCAATATTCATTTCAAATGCTTATTTTAACAATATTAGGAAAATTTGTATAAAATATCATATCTTTCATTTTATCCGGTGAAATTAAGCAATGTTATAGTCAAAATGTCTTGATTAATCAATACTATAAAATATAAAAAGCTATGATATGGAGGTTTAATAAAAATGGGTAAAATATAACAAAATATTTTTTTAGGAAAATACTATCGCTGAAATAAAAATCATTGAAAATAAAATAGGATTATAGTCAGAATAAATAGCACAATGTAAATACTCATACCACAATAGTTTGATAAAATGCATTTTAGTAATCATAAGTAATTATATCCAATATTATTCAACAAGTAAGGAGTGTTGGCTATTAGGGTGTTTTCAAGTATTTAGAACTCGGTAGTTGGCAATTGTTGGCTAAGTAAATAAAGTTCTCATTTCTTGCTCGTCAATGTAGTAATAACTCTTTATAACTCTTAATAAATGTATCATGTGAAAAATTAGAGGGTAACACAAAAACTATTATATTAAAAGGAAAGTCCATCGATCAACCATCCTATACAGTTTTATCATTCTTCAAACAATGAGTCATCCCATCTTTACTTGCTTCACATGCATTATTAATTTCATAATATTATAACAATAATAACAACCAGCTATTATTCAATCACTTGCCAATATTCATTTCAAATGCTTGTTTTAACAATATTAGGAAAAGTTGTACAAAATATCATATCTTTCATTTTATTCGGTGAAATTAAGCAATGTTATAGTCAAAATGTCTTGATTAATCAATATGATAAAATATAAAAAGTTATGCTATGGAGGTTTAATAAAATGGGTAAAATATAACAAAATATTTTTTTAGGAAAATACTACAGTCGAAATAAAAATCATTGAAAATAAAATAGGATTATAGTCACCTACCTTAATTGGAATAATTTTCATAAAAGTGAAAAAACAATTCGACGCCAAACTTTTGCTTTTCTCCCTTTCTCTCGCCTCTTTTCCATCCCCTCTTCCTCCTCCTTTGGCAAGCTATGGTGCATGTGAGGGAGTAAGGTGTGTGAGTGGAGAAAATATCATATAAAAATAATTTTAATGTCAAGCGCCATAGTGCCACCACACAATGTCATAGTGCTACATGTTGAATCCACAATTACTGTAAAAAAAGAGGCTTCAACATCACAATAGCCATTTTGGACCTCACTATGCTATGAAACCTAATTCCTTAGCGCTCGAAGGCCTAGCACCATAGCATTGTAATTCAAACAAGAATTTAGCTTTTTTTAACGAATTTTGTATTTTTGGGTTATTATATTTGGCCACTACTTTTAAGAGCTTTTATACTAAAAAGCTGTTATTAGAAAGTTGCAAGAAAATTGTCCCTTTTATTCACTCAAGAAAGGATGTAACCTTAATAAAAACTAATTTTTTAGACTTTGAACTTTGACTCCATCTATATTTCATTACATTTTATTAATTTTAGATCTTCATAAAACTAAAATAAAAGGAAATATATGGTTTCTATTCAAAACAAATTCCCTACAAAATTAAAGAGATACCCAAGAGTCATATGGTAATTAATGCTCAATATAATCATAGTTTTATTAAATTAAAAAAAATACAGTACATAAACATTCTAACAATCTCCTAAACTGGTCAGATATATTGATTCATATTTATATTATACTGAATAATTTGTGAAAATTATATTTGCTATTTTCATTGTGTAACATCTCTTGATGATCTGGTGCATCAATAATGCCAATAAAACCCAACAATAGTATTTATATTAATATGATAAACAATATAGATCAAGTATGAATATGCCTATTTATAATTGGTCATATGATATAACGAAAAAATTTATTAATATATTTGTAATACTTTTTCCTAATTTGCACTTGAAATAAGAAAAACCTTTGAAAAAAAAACATTGAAATAATTGAAAATTTATAAATAAACTCACATTAAATAAACTCACATTATACTAACATATAGGGTTGTCAATATTTGACACGAAACGAAAAGCCGACCCGAAAATTTAGGGTTAGACCTGACCCGTTTCCAAAAAACGAGTTTAGTTCGGGTTCACAGATTCAACCCGTTTGAAAAACAGGTTGGGTTCGGGTTGACCCGACGGGTTTCCAGGTCAACCCGGAAACCCTTTTGAAATGACAGCCCGACTTCCTGGAGACCTACACGTTCCTGCCCGCCCCCTGCCCAACTGCCCGCAGACCTCCCCGAGGCTGCCCACCCCTTTCCAGCGCAACTGCCCGCTCACCCGTCGAAGATGCTGGCACTGACAGCACACGACCGAGTGCCCGACGCTACCCTCATGCCCGCTGCGGCTGCTTGCACGCCCTGCCCACGTGTGTTCGTGCCTGGGTACCCGCTCGCTCGGTCGTGCCAGTCCGCTCGCGTCCAAGCCAGGTCACCCGCTTCCACGCGCGCGTCTTATTTGCCTGCAGCCTATTACCCGCGTCCGCGCCTGCCATCAGCTATCCTTCCCGTGTTGGGTCGGGTCAACCTGGCAACCCACCGGGTCGGGTCCGGGTTCAGATTTCCAACCCATTTACCTACACGGGTTAGGTTAGGGTCAACCCGTTTGAACCTGGGTCAGTTCCGAGTTCGTCCTGAACCCAACCCATGATCCGAAATTGACACCCCTACTAACATATCATCTAGATAAACATCATTTATATAAAGCATACGCTCTTGAAACAGTTTAAGAGAAAAACAATTGTAAATATCATCAATATATAACACTAGTATAATAAATTTACTCCAATTAATCTTATAATATTACGTTAATATTTTCCTTAAAATAAAAGAAGTTATTACTTGATCAATTTTTTTTACCGTAGATGAGATGCTTTTTTTTTGGCTAAAACCCACAGTGGGCCTACGAGTTAATTATAAAAAAAAGGTTACAAAGTCCTTATAAGGGACCTCCAGCTTGCTATTGCTCGAAAGAGCTACAAAAAAAAATCAAAATAAAACCTAAAAGCCGGAGGTCCCTTATCCTATGATTACAAAGTAAATAAAAGCAAAAGCAAAAATAAGGGCTGCAAAGGACATCACCCAAAAAAGGAAGAGCAGATGAATCTCGTTCAGCACAAACTTCCTTCCAAAAAATTGGCATACACCAAAGAACTATGAGTACTTTCAATCTTGAGAATGTTGCAATCTTTGATCTTCCAAAAACCACAGTTCATATGCCTGCATAAACAATTCCAAAAAACAATATTAGTAAAATAGTAATTAAAATATCTATTGATCCCAAAAATATCAGTCCCATTAAGCATCTTAATACTAAGAAACCGCATTAAATTCCTCAGCTGCTGCATAAAAATATTGGCATTGATAGGCTTCAGTATCACATTCGGTATATGAAGAAGAAAACACCTCCTACACAATATAACAGTAGTAACCTCCAGAATTAACAACACCTTACCTTTCATTAAAATTAAAAGCAGTACAATAAAAGAGACCACTAAAACCCATAGAACAAAACCACAACGTAAACTTAATCATCCACTTAACATAAAAATAGAACCACCAGACAATTGCTCACTGGAACCACAAAGACAGAGAAACAGCAAACCACCAGCCACAGCCCAGGCGAATAACTCCAGCTCAAGAACACAGACCACCATACCAACAAGAGATAAACAGATAACTAAGAATGGCGGATATAAGGTAATCTATTTTTGTCAAGAATAATCATACCTTTAAGTGGAACTGGAAGATCAAACACATGATTCTCCAGAAAATTATCACTATGAGCACCAAAATTTGCAAGCCAATCCGCACACACATTACCTTCGCGATAGATATGGGATATAGTAAAATTGAGCAAAGAGAGAGCCTTTCTAATTTTCCTGATAGTGTAAAAATCATTGGGGAAACAAGCATTGTTATCAGAGATAATATGAATAACAAAAGTAGAATAAACCTCAATATTAACATTTTGAAAACCAAATTTCAAACATAATTGTAAGCCTTGATACAAACCCATTAACTCAGACGTTAAGACAGAGCAGGAACTCAGCGGACCAGAAAAAATAGAAATAGGATTACCATCGTGATTTCTGATAATACAACCCACCCCAGCTTTAGTAGCATTAACAGAACCGTCGATGTTAAGCTTGACAAATGGATCAGTGGGCTTAACCCACTTCACAATACGATCCAGGTTAATCCTACTCACATCATTATGAATCCCAAAATGATCAGCTAATAACTGGCATTTAGAAAAAAAATTTATAGAAAGAATATTAATATAAATTAACTTTAAAATTTTATTTCTCACGTTGGATATGATCCGATTAGCATTCATCTTAACATCCAAATGCTTAGAATCATTGCTACCTTTCCACAGATACCAAATTATCACGATAGGAAGTAAATTAAGAATATGACCTTTGCCTTTAGAGAACCAAACCTTGAGAATACCTGCCAAACCACAATTTGCATTAAATAAACTAATATCAGCCAGATTAAAGAAATGAGACCAAACTCTGCAGGAAATATTACCATTCACAAAAATATGTTGAAAGCTCTCAATAATGAAACAACATTGACATTTAGAAACAATAATAAAACCTTTCTTCCAAAGTATATTATCAATAGGCAAATAACCTTTAAGACACCTCCAAGAAAGCAAATAATCGTATATGAGATGCTTAATTTAAATCATAAATGAATTTCTTTAATTTAAATAATATATTTTTTGAATCTAAGGACTAAATGTATTTTTATTGCACCATATATATAAAATTTTCAGTCATCATTGAGAAACGTAATCTTTATATCTATCTAATGTAGCACTAGAATCCATGTGAGGAAGAGAGTGCCCCTAAAGGGTAACACTATCAAAAATGTCATTTGTGCTTGTATAATGAATAAAGTAAATGGTTTTACAATTGAAAAAAACTCTACTGGTAGAAGGACTGAAATATTAAGTGCTTAGTATTAGTCATCTATGTGACTAAAAATTTGATGTTAAATTTAATTTTGATAAGTTCTTTCTATTTTTATATGATAAAACTATATTAAAATACTTAGAGTAAATAACATTTATATGGTTGACTTAGATTTCAATGATAAAATTAGTGATATGTGATGTTTAAAAACAACGTTAGATAAGTCTTGGCTATGGCATGTATGACTGTCACATTGTGATGGAGGGCTTACAATGGGCTAGTATGTGACTTGCTGAGTTTGAAATATGCTTAGATTTCTTTTGATATAAAAATTAATTAAAGCTCACTAAAATATGCAAGTATATGAGTAGAGTGTCGAACATACGAGGAAGTGTTATGCTTAATTATATATAATTATTTTTACTACTTCAAATGTATGACTTATCCTACTGAAAATAAATATAATGTTTTGGAGTTTTTGTTACTGAAAGAAAATCTTGCAAGGAAAATTTGATACGTATGAAAATAACGTGTTTTGGATAAATGAATTTAAATAACATAGTTCTTCTAATGAGACCCTTTTGATTTATGATGTATATGCATCCCTAATTCTTTATTGAGCTTATAGGGGTGAAAAGAAAGATTTATGACCATCATATAGTTTCACTCTCCATAGAACCTAGAATATTCAAATATCATATATCTAGGCATGCCAACATTCTATTTCAATATTCCTAATTATTCTAGTATTCCTCCGTCAAGGCTATACATCACACTAGATTTTAATTACACGCATGGCTATTGTATACATTAAATGAAGAATGAGAGATATTTAAAACATCATTTTATCATTCAAGAAATAAGAGTCTATATTAGTACTTACTATTTTTTTTTACATCATCATCCTAAAACTAAACGAATGACCTTTCTTTATTAGATTTAAACGAGAATTTGACTTTTAATAGGACACAATGGAGAAAAAGGATTCATGTAGCCGACCCCACGTAGTGGGATAAAGGCTTGATGTTGTTGTTGTTGTTGTATCCTAAAACTAAAGAATTAGCGAGACATTGAAGATATAAAAGAAAACATAACTTAATTTCATTCTCTAAAATAAAAGATACAAAAGTAATACAAAAAAAACTATTCTAACCGTAAATAGTGTAAGTAGCATTATAATGTGTAGATAAAAAAAGAAATACAATCTAAGTTTATAGTCGGGGAACAAGGGCACTAGAATTTGTCTCGATGACGCTCTATTCTCTGATCCATAATAGATAAAATTTCTACATGAAGGAATGCAATATAGTGGTCTGTAGCACCGCATGTTAGACACTAATTGATATATAACCCAGTCATTACCTTCATTTTATATGGTATCACACTTGCAGGATAAGATTCCTTGATTTTAAGTGTTTATGATCACTTTTTACACTAAGATTATTTAGATTGTGACTGTGACTTAAAAAACACTCACATGTTATCGTTTATTCACATTGTAGATCATATCTCCCCTAATTAGTTTAAAACCAACACGTTAACATGAGCTTGACAAGCAGATTTAGTGATTTTCAAAACAAATTAGCAGCACGATAGTTGACAGGCTTGTGATTAGCAGCTGAACAGAATGACTTATTGTGATCGACAAGGAACCAATCGCATTTAACATAAGAGCGTAGCAAACCAAAGTACCATTAAATTTAAAGTATTTTCAGGAAAAATAAGCTCTATTGCTAGATCATATTATATTCTCAGTAGTTGAACGCTAATAATGTAATAGAAACGTACCAGCTTCAAAGCTGAAAGAGCATGGCTAACGTACAATATCACCGTGAGCATCTGATGCAGCGCCACAAGGTTCCCCCTCGTAGCATTGAGCTCTTGCACCTGCTTCGCTGATCCCACAAGATCACCAGTCAGGATCCTAATCGTCTCCTTCAGTTCCCTGACCTTCACACACGCCTCCACAATCTCTCCATTTAATCCCTGCAGCTGCACCTGGGCCTCAAAGAACGAGTCTGATCGTAGCGAAATCTCCCTTACCAAATGCATCTCCACCAAATCCAAATAGTGGGTAAGCCTCTCCTGCAGTTCGGCGTTCTCGGCTATGGAAGGCGAAAAAGGGCAGGCTGCGCGGAACACTGCACCCTCTTCAAGAGCAAAGTCCTCCTTAAAGAAGAGCGCCGGCACTTCCCGAAGACAGGAAACGAGAGCCTCCCCGTGACCGCGTGACTCAGCAATGGCATCGCCCGTCTCTCTACTGGTGTGTTTGCGAACATCCTCAAAGCGGGAGTAGGATTCGAATATAGCTGAAAGGTAAGGCTGGAATTCGCCACGTGACACATCCGGAAGGGAGACGGAGGTGGAAATCGGCGCCGAGAAGTCGGGCGCCCCGACGGAAGCAGAGGGCCAAAAAATAGACCAGGAAGCGTCGGAGCGGGACGCGTGAGGGTTGTTGAGGATAGAGGAAAGGCTCTGTGTGATAGCAGTGGAGGGGGGGAAGAACGAGGAAGGAGAGTCCAAATCGGTGCTGGATCTACCGGAGGATGAGCTCGTTGTGCGGATAGGAGGCCTTCCTGAGTGGGAAGGCAGCGCTTCCATCTCCTGCAGCTTCTCAGGAAGCTGAGACCATCGATCCGTGAAGGACAGGAAACCCTAATCCCAGCGGCCAAACCTTAGATCATATAGCAGTCCGATCCAGGAATGCGGCGCCGGAGAAATGTAGCGGTGGATCGGTTTCTAAGATCTGAATATTGGAAGAAGAGGGAAGAGAGTATTAAAGTATAGTTTCTAGTCGAATGATAAGACGCGAAAACGGAAGCCAGGGGACCGTATGCCACATTGCCACTGCATAAAGTCGAATTGACGCTGCTTCAACTCTGTATCCGATGCATAACTCCCCATCTCCACTCAAAAATAATTCATCAAACCAACTGATCATTTGTACAAGCCGCATCTGATCAACAATTAAAAGTCGGTTTTACTTTTGATGAACTTTCTAGTTGCGGGATACAATATGAGGATAGAATTATAATATTGTGTTTTAGTATTTACACGGATTTCTAGCTCATATATATAGAGAACATAAGATTTTTACGTGGAAATTTTTGAAAAAGAGAAAAATCATAGGGCTTGACCTAGTCTTAAATGATTCCACTAATATTTTGGTAGATTACAATGGGCTGACTCGTCCCTTAGGGCGATTGGATTACAATGGGCTAACTCATCCCTGAAAGTCCGGCGTCACTTGGTGGTCTGGCGCAGGGGCGGAATCAGCCTTAATTCTTAGGGGGGCAAAATTATAAAAAGATAAAAATATACATTTATAACAAAATTTATATATATATATATATAATCTAAACAAACTATTATACTGTAATAAAAATTACAAGCTTTGCATTATATTTTGCATTTTTTGATAATGTTGCATTACAACTTCATTTGAAACCAAATCAAATACTTCTTTCTCAATATATGGAACTAGACAGTTATTGAGCCAACCATCACCCATTTTACTGCGCAATCTATGTTTAACAATTTTTATTGCTTAAAATGCTCTTTCCACTGTAGCGGTGGCAACGGGCAAAGTTAATGCTAAAACAAGAAGCCGGTGAACTAAGGGGTACACGATATCTTTTTTATCCTTAACAATTTGTTTTGCTAGATCAGCAATGTTGTCCAAAGATGATAACTCCTCGCTTGAACGCATATTAAGAATGTATGTCGATACCTGGTACTCTAAAGCCACAAGTTCAACAATAGAAAAATCGATTGAATATAGCTCTGCAAGCTGAATTAATTTCTCCTTATCATAAGCAGAGAATGAATTATTTGGATTTAGACATGACATGCAAAGAAGCAATTCAGTACTGGTTTCAGAGAATTTATTATTCAGCTCTTGAAGTTTCATATCAATAATAATGTAAAAGAATTCCACACGATAATGATTTAAATTTGTTGTGTCATCATTTCTACGTGCTGATCGTCGACGGCCTTTGAATGTAGAACTTATAATAGCAACATCAACTTCAAAAACATTACAAAAATGAGATACTTTTTCCACTAAGGAATTCCATCAATTATCCCTCATTAGTTGTAATTGTTGTTTAGAGATTTACACTAACTTCATTGCATTCAATATATCCTGATCTTTTCTTTGCAAGGCCTGTGATAATTCATTGGTGACACCTAAAATATCAATCAATAAGTGCATAGCAAGGATAAAATCAAAAAATTTCATGGCATTTATCAGAACACCAGCTTCAACTGCTTGTTGATCATGTACCCCATCTTCTTTGATAATTTCAACAACTTCAATTACTGAAGCATACATTTTCTTCAAGCTAATTAATGTATGAAAATGTGAACCCCAACGAGTGTCACCAGCTCATTATAAGCTTGTCTCTTGGTTCAAATCTCTACCAATATTTAAGTCTCCATTAGACAAATGAAACATTATTTTATCATGTTGAATTGCTCTAAGAGCATCACTCCTCTTACATGCAGCTCTAACTGTATTAACAATTCTTGAAGTAATCTCAAAAAGATGCTTCGCATGCTAATGATTTTTAGCTACAGCCACTAAACATAGTTGAAGGTGGTGAGCAAAATAGTGAACATAGAATGCATGAGGGTTATCATTAAGTATTAAAGCCTTACAAGCCATGAAACTCCCCATGCATATTAGATGCTCTATTATATCATTGACCTCGGATCCTATGTATGATCAATGAGTGTTTAGCAAGTATATCTTCCATGGCTTCTTTTAATGCAATAGCATTAGTCGATGCGACATATTTAATGCCTATAAACCTTTCAACAACTTGTCCTAAACTATCCACATATCTCACTGCAACAGCCAGCTGTTGCTTTGTAGAAACATCACGAGATTTATCTACCAAAGTGGCATAGTAGGAGTCTCCAATATCTTTCATGTTTGATATCAAAGTTTCACCAACTGCAGCAGAACAAATTTTTTTTGGACCTTTGGTGAAGTTAACTTCAAATTTGAGCTTGAATATGTAGATAAAACTTTCTTTATTTCATCATTATGATTACTAAGAAAATTGAATAGATCCAAATAATTTCCTTGATTCTCTGATCCAGAAGACTCATCATGACCACGAAATGATAACCCTTGGCATAATAGAAATCATACATAATCAACTGCAGCAGTCAACATAACCCTATAATATTTTCTATTTCTCTCATCGTTGCTCAACCATAGAACAAGAAGACTTTGTACTTTTGTGCTCATCAGATCTTCACATTTATGTCTAGCTTTTTATGTGCACTATTATGATCTCCAACATGACTTAATAGTTTTTCTTTCTTTTTCCAATTTCTGAACCCTTCTCCAATAAATGAGTCTCCCCCACCCTATCCTGAAATAGTTTTATCTTAAGGTTTGAACAAGTAGCAATACAAACAAAAAGTAGCATCTTTTTGCACGCTGTATTCTAACCAATCAAAATATTCCTCAAACCATCTTGGATTAAATCTACGTGCAAGATTGCTAAATATTGTTTGGGGGAATTGATGATTTTTTGGTTGATGTGATCCCTTCAATAGATATGCTCTCCGAATTTTATCTCTTTCATTTACATCGTAACACCAAATTGAAGGTCAAATTTTAGGATCAATTGGGAGACTGCTAATATCAGTCTCCAAAGGCTCTTTCCACTTTAGATAACGTTCCATTTGAATCAAAAAAAGATTTGATATATCCTGTGAAAATTTATATTAACGTGGTCGACACTCCTTTAGTAAGATCAAACAAAGAAAAGTTTAATATTAAAAGTTAAATAACATATAAGGAATCAATCTAAAAATAATAACAATCCATAACAACATATATGCAACAATTAGAAAAAAAATTAAAAGATTAGCCTCTTAAGCTATCCAATCTCTATCACAATATTCTGGAGTTTCTTTCAGCACTAACTTATGCTTTGTCATTTATAAGTGGGGGTAATAACTAGCCATAACCAAAAGAAACTAAATCATTTAGAGGATTTTGTTGACAAAAGTACATCACATCATTCTAATGAAATTTTAGTGTTTATCTATACATACACGCAGAAATTTGTTATTGTAGAAAGAAAATAAATGATCACAAAATGTTGCTTAATTATTGATTTGTGCAGGGAATTTTAGTGTTCATCTATACAATCTGACCAAACATTAAAAAAAACAACCAATAGATGATTAAACAACCTTAAAAATTATTGAAATCAGATACATCTTTAATTTAAATTATGTAAAAAAAAATTAACAATTTTAATCCTACATTTTAAGATGGTGACTTCAAAATCTAAATAGGTGGAGAATGAATTCCCCATAAGGGTAGAAAAGTTCATCCCATATATTATTTATATATGCATATGAAAACAATATGCACTCCAGCTGCTCATCAATTTTTATATTATAAAGTTCAAGAGATATTTTCATGTACAAAGCAAAGGAATTAAATAAAGATCATAAATTTGGGTAAAAAAACAGAAAAAGAAAATGCATTTTAGTTGCAAAAAGAAATACTTCCAAGCAAAAAAAAAAATGATTGTCAAAATTCACATTGAACCAGAAATGAACAAACTACCAATTTTATCTTTAACATCAAAAGAGTTCAGATAAACCCCATTTCCCGGCATTAGGGCACCAAAAACAAATCAATGAAGCATAGAAATCATAAAATGGGGGTTAACGAACATAAGCATCATTCATATTACACATTATATATTATATGATCTAGCATTTAGCAGCCCTACTTGTAGTTCATTAGAACAGGAGAGATGAATCGAACCATTAGAACATAAGCAAAAAAATAAGAGCCTTCTTTCTGTAACAGATCAAAAGGAAAAGATAGAAAAAAAAAACAGGAAAGCCAAAACTCTTGCATTTCTTTTGCAGGAAAAGATAAACCATTTGATTTAGCAACCAAAATAAGAAATTTGAGAGAAGAAACAAAAATCTGAAGAAAAAAAAATTTCAAAAACAAGAAGAAAAACTCACACAATCACGATTCCTTGGGGCTTGGAGAGGTGCTGCGGCCTGGTTAGCCCTTGCGAGGCAGCTTCGGCCTGCTTGCGAGGGAGTTTTGGTTTGCTTGCGACTTCTACCTACTGCGGCGTGAAGAAGAGGGAAGAGCGTGCGGCCTCCTTGCGATTCAAGAAGAAAAATAATGAGAGGACTAGAGGCAGTCACTGGATGTTAGGGAAAAAAAGAGGCAAAAAAGGGGCAAAAGCATTTTTCAGAGGGGGCTAACAACTAAAATGCCCTTATATGTAATTAAATTTTTTTAAGCGCGGGGGGGGGGGGGGGGGGGGCATGGCCCCCCCTCTACAAACGGGGGGGGGCAATTGCCCCCCTTGAACAAAACTTGGTTCTGCCACTGCCGACACTTCTTAATTCACCCCCATCCCATCCCCCTCAAATGGATTAATTTGAAACTAAGAAAATTTTGATATATTGCATCACGATGCTGCATTGGAATACACAATGACATTAGGGAGCTAGGGCACTTGAATTTGTTTTCACAACTTTCTATTTGCTAATACTCAATAAATAAAGTTTTTGCAGGTATACATACAGTGTTGTGGTTTTTAGCACCGCGACACTAGACACTTAATGATATTTTTGTATATTTTATTATAAATATATATCATCACTTAAATATTTTCCCTACCCCCTTGGTTTCAATGAACATAAAATTTCTTGTACTAGTTATTTAACTAGTGAAGGATCGTCGTGATTGTAATGCACTGCAATGTTATTTATTGGATATTTTAGGGCCATTGGTATAACAACCCAAAATCTTAACATTCAAGGTATTATCTTCTTTGGCCTAAGAGCCTCAAGGTTTTTTCTTCTTGGTGTAACTTCTTAGTAGGTCACCTATCCCAGAATTTTTCTGGGATTAGCATGTTTAATTGTACAATTTCTTATGGAAATTCCAGCCATTACACCAAAAGGTGCTTCGATGTTTAAGAGTTAGTTTTATTTTACTTAAGGAGTTTCACAATCTCCCCGACGTAAGTAACTAACATCATCGTCAGCATCTCTATCCCAGAATCATCCACCTGGCAGATAGGACTCTAGAGGTGGCATCTACAAGCTCAAGTGGTGGCTCCTATCATGTAGCATTTTGTCCCATACAAGATTCAAGAGGTGGCTCTCAGGGCATAGAATTTTGTCTTGTATGGCACTTAGCTCCCCTCTTCCAACTGGTGTATTGCTCTGATACCGTTTGTAATAGCCCAAACACTTAGCTATCGAGATATTATCTACTTTAGCCTAAGAGCCTCACAGAATTGCTCTGGGAGGAGCACACTTTACTGTGAAATTTCTTATGAAAATTCCAGCCATTACACCAAATGGCGCATTAATGTTTAAGAGTTCGTTTTCTTTTTTACATAAGGGGTTTCACAATTGAGGTATGCATAATGAAGTGATGGTTATCGTATCATTTTTAACTAACACAAACTATTAGAGTGGAAACAGTCATAACCACCATATTTTGTACTATAAAATAAAATTCACAAAATTGTGGCGGTTTAAACAAAAAAAAATGTGATTATGGTGGTTAGAACTGTCACAAATATCCATAATTAAAAATATCAAAATAAAAATTTATTATTCTATAAGATATAACTCATCCAATAAGCACAACAATGGCTAACATATTTTGGCCATGTATGGCTAATCATGATACCATAAAAGCTGACAAATAGTTGCAAAAAAATGCTACTTTTTGTTCAGCGCTTTTAAAATGTCATCAAGAAGAAATTTAGGTTTTAAAAATATTTTTGGAAAGAAGATATGTTAAAACTTTATTTTATGAGTATTTTACATAACTCTCCAAACTGTTCTATATTTATACACTTTAAAGTATATCCTATAAGAACTCAAAATTTAAAATGGATTAATTTGGAAATAAAAAAAATTTGAACCGTAGAAATGCAATGTTGTACTAGAGAACTAAAGGGCATTGGTGGAGCTAGGGCACAAGAATTTCATCGATGATGATATATTTTCTGATATGCCAAATACAAAAAAATTGCAAGTGGGAATGCAGTGTTGTGGTTTGTAGAACCGTGGTGTTAGAATCTAAATGATGTTTTTATATATTTTAATATAAATATCCACTATCACTTCTTTATTCCCACCCTCTATAAAAAAATAGATTAATATGATAATATGAAAATTTTGAACTGCATCACCACGATGTTGTGGTGGAGAATGTAATAGCTTTGGGGGTGGTAGGGCACTAGAAGTTTTCTCAACGATGCTCTATTCTCTAATATACAATAAGTAAACTTTATACACGCAGGAATGTAATGTTGTGGTCGGTAGCACCATTACGTTAGGTAGCGATTTATGTTTTTATATATGTTAATGTAAATATCCATTGTCACTTTATTATTTTGTGCCCTCCCCTCCCCATCAAGTTGATTAATTTGAAAATATGATAAATTTGAAGTATAGCATATTGACGTTATTTTGGAGTACTCAGTGGCATTAAGAGAGCTATGTCACTTATATTTTTCTCGATGATGGTGTATCCTCTGATCTATAATAAATAAAATTTATGCATGTAGGAATGTAGTGTTGTAGTCTTTAGCACCACGGTTCCCACATCAAGGATGGATGTGGGCAAAGAAGCTAGTCCATGAAACTAAAATTAGGAAAGGAACTTGGAATATAGCTTCCCTTATAGAAAAATTAATGAAATTAATAGATATTATGATTCATAGGAAATTAAATATTTTCTGCATTCAGAAAACTAAGTGGGTTGGAGAGAAGGCTAAGGAAATTGATAGTTTAGGATTTAAACTTTGGTATACGGGTAGGAGTCGTATTAGAAATTGTGTAGGTGTTATTATAGATAAGAGTTTAAAGGATAATGTTATAAAAATTAATAGGATTGGAGATAGAATTATAACTTTAAAGATTGTTGTTGATGATAAGATTGTTAATATTATAAGTGCTTATGCTCCTCAAGTGGGTTTGGATATGAGTTCTAAATTAAATTTTTGGAATGACTTAGAAGAATTAATACAAAAGATACATCTTGAAGATAGAGTTTTTATTGGAAGAGATTTAAATGGACATGTTGGTGGAGAGGTAAATAAATTTAAAAGCATTCATGGTGGCCATGGATTTGGAACGACGAATGAAGGTGGCGAGACCATATTAGATTTTTGTTTAGCTTATGATTTTTCAATTGCTAATATTATATTTAAGAAAAGGAATGAGCATCTCATCACTTATAAAAATGGATATAGTCCAACCCAGATTGACTATTTTCTTATTAAAAAATTAATTCGTTTAGACTGCAAAGATTGTAAAGTTATTCTGAGTAAAAATTTATGTGCCCAACATCAATTATTAGTTTTGGACTTTAAGATAAAGAGGCATAAAATAAAAAATAAAGTAAAACATTTTTCTAGAATTAGATGGGGGCATTTAAAGAATATTAACAAAAATATTTTTGAGAGTAAGTTTTTAGATCTTAAGATTTTGTCTATGCATGAGGATGCTAATGTTATGCGGAAAAAAGTTGCTAGCGATATTAAGAATATTGCAAAAGATGTGCTTGGAGTTTCAAAGGGAAAAGCTTCTAATAGTAAAAATAG
Source organism: Dendrobium catenatum (assembly GCF_001605985.2). Classification (NCBI taxonomy): domain Eukaryota; kingdom Viridiplantae; phylum Streptophyta; class Magnoliopsida; order Asparagales; family Orchidaceae; genus Dendrobium; species Dendrobium catenatum. The sequence goes on from NW_021319598.1 coordinate 97,612, forward strand.
TTGGTGGTGGAATCCAATTGTGCAATAAAAGAATAAAAAAAAAAGATTTGTTATAAAAATTAATTTAATTTTAAAAATTATGATAATTGTGAAATATATAAAGTGGCTGATAAGGATTCTAAGAAAGCAATATGTGATATAAAGACATTAGCTTTTAGTGATTTATATAATAGATTAAATACTAAGGATGGAGAAAGATATATGTATAAGTTAGTCAAACAAAGAGATACAAGTAGTAAGGATTTAATTCAAATGAAGTGTATTAAGGATGAAGATCAAAAAATACTTTTCTTAGAAGATAATATTCAATAAAGGTGGATGAGATATTTTGCAAAACTTTTTAATGAAGATTGTGAAATTAAGATTGACTATAGTGACCTTATCATCCTAAATGAAAATAAAGTTTTATGTTTTTATCGAAGTATTAGTAAAACTGAAGTTAGAGAGGCTTTAAAGAAAATGAATGGTAAAAAAGCTGTTGGACTTGATGATATTCCAAGAGAGGTGTGGAAATGCTTAGGAGATGAAGGGATTTCTTGGCTTACTGAACTTTTTAATACTATTTTGAAGACTAAAAAGATGCTAGATGAGTGGAGAATTAGTGTGATAATTCCTATTTTTAAGAATAAAGGTGATGCACAAGATTGTACGAATTATAGAGGTATTAAGTTAATGTGTCATACTTTAAAGCTATGGGATCGAGTTATGGAGCATAGGTTGCGGCGTGATACAAATGTTTCTCAAAATCAATTTGGATTCATGCCAGGTAGGTCGACTATGGAAGCCATACATTTATTAAGAGGTTTGATGGAGAAATATAGAGAAAATAAGGAGGATCTACATATGATATTTATTTATTTAGAAAAAGCATATGATAAAGATCCAAGAGAAGTGCTGTGGAGAGTTCTTAAAAAGAAAGGAGTCAATAATGCTTATATTCAAATCATTAAAGATATGTATGCAAGAGCTATTACTGGTGTTCAAACACAAGGTGGTTTTACTAAGTATTTCCCTATTTTGGTTGGGTTACATCAAGGATCAGCCTTAAGCCCATATCTTTTTTATTTTAGTCATTGTTGTTCTCACTAGACATTTGCAAGAGGATGTATCTTGGTGTATTCTTTTTTCTAATGATATTCTTCTTGTTGATAAGATTAGAGAGGGAGTTGAAGGTAAACTTGAATTATGGAGGTCAAACTTATAGTCTAAAGGTTTTTGCTTGAGTAAATCTAAAACGGAATATATGGAGTGTAATTTTAGTAGTAATAGACCTAGTGAGGGGATTGTGACTTTGGGTGATCAAGTCGTTAATAGGAGTACACGTTTTAGATATCTTGTATTTATTATTCAGAGTAAAGGTGAAATAGATGGAGATATTATCAGTAGAATTCAAGTTGGATGGTTGAAGTGGAGGAATGCATCGGGCTTATTATGTGATAGAAATGTACCCCTCAAACTTAAGGGGAAATTCTATAAGATGGTAGTGAACCCCCCCACACACACACACACACACACACAAAAAGAAGGATTAATTTGATGATAAAAAAATTGAACTGTTGCATAGCTATACCCCCCAAATTTGTTACAATATTTTTCATAACTATGGTTGGTATTCTAAATCCTATTCTATTTTTAATGATGTTATTTTCTTGGATTTTATCTCTTCCAAATAGGAATAAAAAAAGTGATATGTTTTGATTTAGTGAAATTTTATCGTACAACTTTTGATATGTGATAGGAATTGTCACCCTAAATGGTTTGTTATTTTATCTAAAATGAGTAGAGTATTATCAAGTACGGAATGATTAGGAATTAGTATAGTACATTTGTACATGAAATGCATGATATGTATAATTTTACTATTCATAAATCTAATATACATTTTGGCATACTGCATGTGTATTGATGAGCATACTATATGTTATGTCATTTGCACTATATATGCAAATGTTTTTTGATAATTTGTAATGATATGACAAATGTAAATTGATGAGTGTTGAATATAAATTGAATTCCTTCTATAAGACGAAGTGCCAACGGGCTTTTTTTAAATAAAAAATTTTATAGTGTGATCTTGTATTGAGCTTAAGCATGACTGACTTATTTTACTGAAGAATATAGATTGATTTATTTTAAATGAAAGCCACCTTTTTAAAGATTGATTGATTGACACAATAGGAAAACTGTTGATACTTGATCAATATGAATTAGGTTGTTAAACCAAAGCTTATGTCCTAGCGGCTAACCAAGACGCGAGGTGAATTGGTAATTAAAAAATTTTATCCATCTTCAAAATTTAGAACCGAGAAAATTAACTTTAGTGAATTTTATAGAAAATGTTTTTCAACCACAAGTTAGAAACAGAAAAACAAAAATAAAAAGCAGCGGAAAAATAAAAGGCACGATATTTATAGTGGTTCGGTCCAACACGACCTACATCCACTCCCCGGAGGCATTCTCCTAGTATTGCACTAATACCACAAGTGACTTTCCTTTTACACCCACAATAAGGCGGAGAAGCCTTTACAAAACTCTCTTCCACCACTACCCAGTACGGCAGAGAACCGTCATCCTTTTACACTCTTCCCAGTGTTGGCAGAGAATTGTTCGTCCTTTCACACTCTCCCGGTGTAGGCAGAGATACCTTCGGCTGTTCACACTCTCCAAGTGTCGGCAGAGAACTAGATCTCCTTGACAGATCTTCTTCACAAAAAATCTAGAAGGAAGAGAGAAAAGAGTGAAGTAATAAAAAACTAAAAGTAGAGACTCTTACCTTTGAGTACCAAGTGAAACCTTCACGCTCCAGTTGTAAGAATTCTCCTTCAAACACTCTCTCACACTCTCTCCTTGACTCTCCTTTCAATTGACATGAAGATCAATAGTAAAAAAGATTAAGTGGCAGTTTATATTAGACTTTATATAGGAAAGACACAAAAAAGCATCCAAAAACTGCTAAAATTCAAGTCTGTCAACAGTGGATCGTCCCGTACGATCATGGATCATCCCAGACGATGTTACTTAATTCAGTTGGAAATGAACCCAATGTATATTGGTATGAACTGACTTCGTACAAGTTAATTGTCCCGTACGAATAAGGTTCGTCTGGGACGAACGGTTATACCATAGGTCAGTTCTGAAATATGCAGGAAGTTGCCAAATTTTCAAGAGTCGGTTCGCTTTTTCCTGGGATGAATATGAGTTTGTCTGGATGAAATTTTTACATAGGACATTTCATCCTGGGACGAATTTGAGTTTGTCTAGAAGAAAATTTTCCAGAGAGAATTTCATCCTAGCACGAATATGGATTTCGACTGAACGAAAATTTTCCAGAGGACATTTCATCCTGGGACGAATTGGAGTTCGTCTGGACAAAAATTTTTCAGAGAGCATTTTATCCTGGTTCGAATAAATAATTTGTCCTACATGATCAGGACTTAAAAAAAAATTCTTCGCTTCATGTTCGTTCCATTGCTCTTCCGAGGAGATAACTGACTTGATTGTCCCGTACGAACTGTGTTCGTCCTGTATGATCAATATAATTTTTTTGAAGATCTCCTTAAGTGTGTGTGTTTACACAATTACAATCACTCCCTCTCAAACTCAATGCAAAGAAAATTACAAGCTTTAATTTACAAACTATCTTATGCTGAATTTGATTTGAAGTCATCATTAGTCTGAAGTTTGAATTTTCTCTAATGTTAGTCCACACAAGAGAAAAAACAAATCTTCCAAAAAGTGTTAGAAGATAACAAAACTTAAAACAATAATATTTGGAATCATCAAAACTATACAAGTTGCATGAATATAAAACATGCAAATAGCAACTCTCTTAACAATCTCCCCCTTTTTGATGATGGTAAAACAATTATTGTTTGTATAATTTTCAAATTTTAAGAATCTCCTAAAGTCCCTCTGAATTGATGAACATTTGAAAATTAAGAGGCTTTGCACAATAGTTTTATCTCTCCCTTTAAAAAAAAAATTAAATACAACAAAAATAATATTACAAAACAGAAATGCAATACGAACAAGGATATAAAAAGATACAAGTTAAGAAAAGATACGAACAAATAATATTTTCTTCCCCTTTTTGACAACAGCAAAAAAAGAAGATGAAAAAGAACAGAAATATAAGCAGTCATATGATAATCCTTTGATAATTGATCATTGAAAGTGATTGAAATAAATTTTGCAAATAAAATCAAAGCATTAGGTAAATCATAATAATTCATAGAATCTAAGAAGAGATATAACATTGATAATAAAAAGTACATATAAAAAAAAGTCGATTTAGACACTAAGATAGAGAAAATCATTGCAAAAAGGATGAATAAAAAATTTATATATTTCAAATTTCAATATGGAATATAAATGTACCAAAGATCAATTTGAATTAAGAGATTAAAAGATTATAGAAAGAATTACTTACCACATGTGGTGCTTTGCGCATCTTTTTCAAATTTGTGGCACATTTTTGTGCATCTTTTCACTTGTGGGCTTATTTTGTGCATCTTTTTCAAATTGCGAACCTTTGTGCATTCATTTTGATTTTTTGATTTTTTTTTTTTTACATTTGTATATTTTTCAAGAGTAATCGTATTCTTTCCAAAATCAATAATAAAAAATTTCAAATTTTTTTAAGTGCATAAATATTTATTGATAAGAGAAATACAAAATAAGAAAACATCAAAATTGCAATAATAATATTAGACATTAATGTAGTCTAAATAAGAGATATGAAATTGACAATCTTAATTACATCAAGTTATAAGCAAAACTTAAATTTAGAAAAATTAGATTTTCTAATGAATTTAATTTTAACTTGCATTTCAAAGTATAGCACTCTTTATATTTATTATTATATGGGCTAACACACATTTCAAAAATAAGATTAAATTCAAAACATGATAACTTATATTGATATCAAAATAAAGGATATTATAATCTCAGCAAATGATATCAATACGACATAAGATTCAAAAACAAATACATCTAATGAAAAGAAAATACATCACATTTTCCTAAATCACAAAACTAACACATCAACTAAAGAAAACACATAATCAAGTACATGAAATCATTCTGATGGACCATGATTTGGAGGAGGAGGAGGAGGTGCAGCACCAAAGAAGTTGAAATAGCTACTCATCATAAGCATATTGGAATTTATATTGTTTATCTGTTCTCGTATAAATCTCATATCTTGAGTGTACTGTATATCCTGCTGCTGCATATGAGCTTCAATTTGATTAAACCTTTAATCAAACTGAGTCTCTAAAACAGTCAAATATTTGAACCAAATCCTGTAATTTGGTTCATTAGCAGGTGCAGGTGCAGCTTCATGTTTTTCTTCAGCATCACTAATGACATGCATTTTACTTTGTTCATCTTTATTGAAGATTGCTCTAAATGATCCATCATTATAGTAGAGCGATTCTTCAAAATCTTGATCAAGATGAACTAAATTGTATTTTTTCTCGAGAATATAGGCAACTAGATGTCCTAAGACAATGTTCTTCTTTCTTTTATGTTCGATATGATCAATTTCAGAGAGTCCATAAAGATAGTCAAAGATTAGTTTGACTTAATATATAGGTTGTATAGTCATAATCAAGTAGGTTACCATAGAAAGAAGAAGAGTAATATTGATTCTATCACCATCTTTGGGAATTATAAAGTTCTAATAATATGCTGGATGATACGAGCATTACGAACGAGACTGAATACTTTAGGCATATGCTCGTTAAAAATGATTCCTCTAATCACTGTATTAATTTTAGACCATTCATATTCATAAGTGGTGGTCAAGGTATGTGCTCTAGTTTCCTCATTTCTTAAGTTTAAAAAGATTCCTAGGCCAACCTTGATGATTTCATCTTTTTCTTAAAGATGTAGGAACGAAATATAGAATGGTCGAAGTTGAAAGACATCTTTGCCAGAAAATAGTGAAAGGTTTCTTTGTTGTAGAGATAAACTAGTGTGAGGATGAAACCAAACTGAGTTGAAGCAAACAAGTTCATTACCTGAAAGGTCAGTTGATCCTGGATAAGAATTCTAGAGGGGGTGATCTTAGCGGACACGAATTTTGGAAAAGCGTCTTCATTAGCTTTGGAAAGAAAGTTATCAGAAGAGTTTCTAGGTGGTCCCTTGGCTAGAGTCTTTTGTCGCTTGCTTGAACTTGACATTGAAAAGGATCTAAAGGATAAAAGGTTTTCAAAGTGATGTGTGAGAGATGACTATTTAGTTCAAAAGCCCACGAATTTATTGAAAAATGGCTATTCGTACAGACGAAATTTACGTTCGTCCCGTACGAAATTCAATTCGTCCCATAGGAAAAAGTTTTGTATGGATGAATAAATGAGTCCAAAATAAAACTACTTTTTGTAATCACACAACTTACGAAGCATCCTTTCGTACAGAATTTTGACCAAAATGATCGTACAGACGAACACGTGTTCGTCCTGGATAATCAGAACTTATGATCGTTTTAATGGCAGTTGAAATGGCCCCCTACATCGAATCGACATGTGTTCGTCCAGACGAACCAAAGGTTCGTACGTACGAAATATATCATTAAAGACTACCTTATCCGTTTAACTGTCATTTAATCGTCCCGTAATTTCATCCTAGACAATCGTGACGATTGTACAGACGAAGTGAAAATTAAAAACTGAAAAAATTGCATGCAAATGGTTTAAAATTCGACAGTTTGACACACTACACAATTCATCCCGTATGAAAATATTTCGTCCCGAATGATTGTCACTTCAATTTTTTTTAAAACATACACTAAAAAAAAAACTAAAACACAAACACAACAAAAATGCATAAAATCACAAAAACAAAAACTCAAATACAGAAAATCACAAACACAAGATAAACAAAATCATAAAAACACACAAATACATTAACCAGAAAATACATATAAATTTGCAGAAAACATTTTTAATTAATCATTCAAATCAATTACTCTAAGTCTTATTCTTAATGCACTGAAAATATCAAAGGCTAAAGGTTTTGTAAAAATGTTTGGAAGTTGATTTTCAGTAGAAACATGAGTAAGTTCAATTTGTCTTTTGGATGCATGATCCCGTATGAAATGATGTTTATGTCTCTATGTTTGATTCTTGAATGTTGAATAGGATTTATAGAAATACAAATAGCACTAGTGTTATCATAATAAAATAGAATAGTGCCTATAATTAATCTTAAATCAATCAACTATTGTTTCAACCAATGTACTTGTGCCACACAACTTCCTAATGCAATATATTCAGCTTCTGCAGTAGATAGGGCCACTGAATTTTGTTTTCTACTGGACCAAGAGACTAAAGAATTTCCAATAAATTGATATGTTCCAGAAGTGCTCTTTCTATCCACACTACAACCTACAAAGTCAGAATTTGAATAACTAATTATTTCAAATGAAGAGCTAAACTTAGGATACCAAATTTCTAAGTTTTGAGTTCCTAACAGATATCTTAGAATCTTTTTTACTGCTGTCAAATGTGATTCTTTTGGATCTGATTGAAATCTAGCACAAAAACAAACACTAAAGATGATATCGGGCCGGCTAGCTATAAAGTAAAGTAAAGATCCAATTATTCCTTTAAATTTCTTTTGATCAACAGGTTTTTCCTTAAGGTCCTTATCAAACTGAACTGAGGAACTCATGGGTGTACTAATAGGTTTAGCATTGTCTATTTCATACTTTTTGAGGATGTCCTTAACATACTTTGACTGACTAAGAAATATACCTTCCTCAATTTTCTTAATGCTAAATCCTAGAAATTAACTTAAATCTCTCATTAGACTCATCTCAAATTCACTACTCTCTATTTTAGAAAAATCATCACAAAGATTTTTATTTAAAGATCCAAAGATGATGTCATCCACATAAATTTGTACAATGAGTATATCCTTTCCAAATCTCTTTAAAAAAAGAGTTGTATCCACACTTTCTTTTTTAAATGATCTTTTAAGTAGAAAGGTGCTCAACCTCTGATACCAAGCCCTGGGTGCCTGTTTCAATCCATATAATGCCTTTTTCAATTTGAAAATATGATTTGGGTATTTAGAATTTTCAAAACCTGGTGGTTGTTCTACAAAAACGTCTTCTTGAATTACCCCTATTAAAAAGACACTTTTTACATCCATTTGACATAATTTAAATCCTCTAAAATAGGCAAAGGCTAACAAAACTCTAATTACTTCAAGTCTAGTTACAGGGGCAAAAGTCTCCTCAAAATCAATCCCTTCAATATGATTATACCCCTTAGCAACTAATCTAGCCTTATTTCAAATGACTACTCCTAAGTCATTCATTTTATTTTTGAATTCCCGCTTAGTTTCAACTACACTTTTATCCTTTTGTCTTGTAGTTAATTCTGAAACTTTATTTCTTATAAATTGATTTAACTCTTCTTGCATGGACAAAATCCAAAATTCATCTAAAAGTGCTTGATCAATATTAGTGGGTTCTATTATTGAAATAAAGGCTGAATGATTAACTTCTTTGTTTAATCTACGCCTAGTCCTTACACCCTCACTAGGTTCACCAATTATCAACTCCTTTGAATGGTTTTTAGAAAATCTCAAATCTCTAAACAAAGGGTTTTCTATCTCCAAATTTTCTTTCAAATTTTCTTCCAAATTTATTTTATCAATATTTTGAGAGTTATCCTCAATCTCATCTTCTACAACATTTGGCTCTTTCAAATTTTTAGATTCATCAAATACAACATGTGTGCTCCTCAATTATCAAATTTTTTCTATTGAATACTCTATAAGATTTTCTAACACTTGAGTATCCAACAAAAATTCATTCATCTAATTTTGGATCAAATTTTTCTAAGGCAAATTTTTCATTGTTATGTATAAACACCTTGCATCCGAAAACATGCAAATGAGACAAATTAGGTGTTCTTCATTTTAGCAACTCATTGGGTGTTTTATTTAATTTAGATCTCACATTCATCCTATTCAGAACATAACATACAATGTTAACCGCCTCAGCCCAAAAGTATTTAAGAAGTGAGTATTCTGCCAACATTGCTCAGGAGGCTTCTATTAATATTTTGTTTTTTCTTTCGACTACCCCATTCTGCTGAGGGGTTCTAGGTGCAGAAAAATTATGATCAATTTCTTTCTCATTACAAAAATTCTCAAATCTTTTATTTTCAAATTCTCCTCCATAATCACTTTGTATAGTCATGATTTTACACCCAAATTTTCTTTGAATCCAAGTCAAAAAATTTCTATATTCCTCAAATGATTCACTCTTATGAAATAAAAATCTAACCCATATGAATCTTGAGTAATCATCCACAATCACAATTCCGTATACCATCCCTCATAGACTTATTGTTCCAACTGGTCCAAAAAGATCCATATGCAAAATCTCCAATGGTTTACTAGTTCTAAGATCCTTATTGGATTGAAAAGAGGACTTCACTTGATTTCCTAATTAATATGCATCACAAAAGTGATCCTTAGTAAAGTTTAATTTTGGTATACCTCTCCTAAGTACTTTTGGGTAATTCTCCTAAGGTTTTTAATGCTAGAACGATAAAATCTGCTATATCAAAGCCATGACTCATCAGAAATAATTTTTAAACAAAAAGTAGTAGGAGTTTGAATGAAATTCAAATTTAGCATATAAATATTGTTTACCCTTTTAATATTCAAAACATCATTTCCATTTAGGCTTAAAATGCAACTAGTAGAAAAATTTTTTACACAATATTCTTTATCACATAGCTGGCTTATACTTAACAAATTATTCTTTATGCCTTCTATCAATTACACATTTTTAATATAAAAATTCTTTAGATTTCCAATCATACATATCTCAATCACTTTTCTTGTGGTGTTATCTCCAAGTGTAACCTTACCTCCACTCCTGGCTTCCAGCGATATAAATTATACAGTATCTCCAGTCATATGCTTTGAACATACGTTGTCCAGGTACCATATGCTCTCACAAGGTCTTGTGTGAGAGCAACCCTGTAAGATTATCAAACGTTAGACCTGGGAACCCAAACAAGTTTGGGTTCTCCTTTTGGCAATTTATAATAAGATGCATGTATGATATGTTTAGGTTTATGCATCTTAGGTTTCCATATCAAATAAGTTTTCTTCTTCAAAGTATAGGTGTGAGCTATGTGTCCAATCAATCCACAATTATTACATTTGACTTTTGGAAAATGATTCCTAAGACTACTACTATTCATTTATCTATTTAGAAATTGCATAAACTTAGGATACAATATAGGATTAGTGAAATATTTTATGCAATATAGGGGGTATCCTATTATCCTCGAGAGCTTTTATCGTTAATTTGTAAAATAAATTCATATCTTCCAAAATTCAATTTGTATAATTTGATCTATAAATCTTGCTCTCTGATTCATTCTTAAAATTTTTAAAATCTTTTCAAGTTCTATATAGGATGATTTTAAATTTTCATGATTTTTATTCAAGTTATCAAACTCATTAAGTAATTTCATATGGTTGTCATCAATTAAAACATTATCTTTCCTAAGGATTTCATGATTCTTTTGTAATTCTTTAAATTCTAAACTTAGACTAGCATGCATTTTCTTCATTTTCCTATATGCATCATGCATGTGTTCAAAAACTTCAAAAAGTTTATCATAACTTAAGTCACATACCTCTTCTTGATTTGACTGATCAAGACTATCGGCCATTAAGCACAGATTAGTGGCTTCCTCTTCCTTTTCTATCTCTGACGAATCAAAAGCTGAGTCCGCCCAAAAAGTTCTTTGGAATTTCTTCTTGCCCTTCTTCACAAATGGTTTTTATTCTACCTTCTCCTTGCTAGAGGTGGCTTTAAGTTTAAGGCAATCTGCCTTAATATGTCCAAGTTTCCTGCACTCATAGCAAATCACATCATTTGAAACCTTGACATTTCTATTGAATTTACCTCTATTCCATTGCTGGCGTCTCCTCTGCTTCCTCCTCAAAAAGCTTCTGAATTGTCTAGTTATCAATGTGATGTCATCTTCTTCCTCAGGTTGTGAGTGTTCACTCTCAGACTCCTCCACTTTAAGTGTTATGTTCTTCTCCTTTTATGATTCACCTGCATCAATCTTTCTTTAGCTAACTCCTTACTCGTAAGCAATTAGCGAACCAAGAAGATTGTCAATATAGTAAATGTTTAGATCTTTAGACTCTATAATTGCAATAATTTTAGCATCATAAGTAGTAGGCAAACAATGAAGAATCTTATTAACTATTTCAACATTCGTTAGTTCCCTACCTAATGCATGTAAAGAGGTTAATATTTGTATGAATGTTGTGTACATATCAAAAATGGATTCATTAAGTTTCATGCGAAACAGTTCATAATCATGCAATAAGATATTAAGTCTAGATTGCTTAACCTCATTAGTCCCCTCATATTTTATACAAAATCTATCCCATACATCCTTTCCACTCTTACAAGTAGAAATCTGCATGTAATCTTTTGATTTAAGTGCACAAAAGAAACTATTCAAGCATTTGACGTTTAGTTATGCTAAGTCACGTTCTTCTATTATCCAGTCCATAAAAGGTGTTTCAACTCAACTCCGTCAACTAGTCTAGTTGGTTTTGTATACCCTTCCTGAACTAAGATTCACATACGATAATCAAGTGACTGTTAAAATGTAGACATACGTGTTTTTCAAAAATCAAAAGGAATATTGTTGAATAATGGAGGTCTAGTTATAGAGTAACCCTCAGGTGTATTTCAGTTTCTAAATATAGCCATCTACGTTAATCAAAAAGTAGTCTATACATATGATTTTGAAATAAAGCTCTGATTCAACTTGTTGATACTTGATCAATATGAATTAGTTTGTTAAACCTAAGCTTATGTCCCAGCGGCTAACTAAAGGGGGGGGGG
>NW_021319598.1:109546-176229 GCF_001605985.2 Dendrobium catenatum
GGGGTGAATTGATAATTAAAAAATTTTATCCCTCTTCAAAATTTAGAACCGAGAAAATTAACTTTAGTGAATTTTATAGAAAATATTTTTCAACCACAAGTTAGAAACAGTAAAACAAAAATAAAATGCAGCAGAAAAATAAAAGACACAAGATTTATAGTGGTTCAGTCAAACACGACCCATATCCACTCCCCGGAGGCACCCTTCGAGTATTGCACTAATACCACTAGTGACTCTTCTTTTGCACCCATAGTAAGGCGGAGAAGCCTTTACAAAACTCTCTTCCACCACTATCCGGTACGGTAGAGAACCATCATCCTTTTACACTCTTCTCAGTGTTGGTAGAGAACCGTTCGTCCTTTCACACTCTCCCAGTATAGGCAGAGAACCCTTTGGCTGTTCACACTCTCCAAGTGTGAGAAGAGGACCCTTCGGCTGTTCACACTCTCCAAGTGTTGGTAGAGAACTGAATCTTCTTGATAGAACTTCTTCACAAGAAATCTAGAAGGAAGAGAGAAAAGAGTGAAGTAATTAAAAACCAAAAGTTGAGACTCTTACCTTTGAGTACCAAGTTAAACATTCACGCTCCAGTAGTAAGATTTCTCCTTCAAACACTCTCTCACACTCTCTCCTTGACTCTCCTTTCAATTGGCACGAAGATCAGTAGTCAAAAAGATAAAGTGACAATTAATATTGGACTTTGTATAGGAAAGACACAAAAAATTGTCCAAAAACTACTAAAATTCAAGTCTGTCAGCAGTGGATCGTCCCGTACGATCATGGAACATCCCGGACGATGTTACTTAATTCAGTTAGAAACGAACCCAATATATATTGATACGAATTGACTTCGTACACGTTAATCGTCCCTTACAAACAAGGTTCATATGGTACGAATGGTTATACCATAAGTCGGTTCCGAAATATGCAAGAAGTCGCCAAATTTTTAAGAGTCGGTTCTCTTCATCATGGGACGAATATGAGTTCGTCTGGATGAAATTTTTATAGAGGACATTTCGTCCTAGGACAAATTGGAGTTCGTCTGGATGAAATTTTTACAGAGGACATTTCGTCCTAGGACGAATTGGAGTTCGTCTGGATGAAAATTTTCCATAGAGCATTTCGTCCTAGCACGAATATGGATTTCGTTTGAACAAAAATTTTCCATAGGACATTACATCCTGGGATAAATTGGAGTTCGTCTAGACGAAAATTTTCAAGAGAGCATTTCGTCCTAGGACGAATAGGAAATTTTTCCTGGACGAACAGGACTTAGAAAAATTTTCTTCACTTCCTGTTCGTTCCATTGCTTTTCCGAGGAGATAACTGACTTGATCGTCCCGTATAAACTATGTTCGTCCCGTACGATCAATATAATTTTTTTAAAGATCTCCTTAAGTGTGTGTGTGTTTACACAATTATAATCACTCCATCTCAAACTCAATGCAAAGAAAAATATAAGCTTCAATTTACAAACTATCTTATGCTGAATTTGATTTGAAGTCATCATTAGTCTGGAGTTCGAATTTCCTGAAATGTTAGTCCACACAAGAGATAAAACAAATCTTTCAAAAAGTGTTAGGAGATAACAAAACTTAAAATAATAATATTTGGAATCATCAAAACTATACATGTTGCAAGAATATAAAACATGCAAATAACAACTCTCTTAACAAAAACACCATATGATAACTAGATGTCTTGCATTATTTTTGTGTTGTTAAGGTATATTTATACCTACATAATTCATATGGTAGATAATGATGTATTAACAAAAAACATGATAACATACATGATGAGAGAGAGAAAGAGAGAGAGAGAGAGAGAGACCAATCTAACTTGTAAGATTGATGCATATGTATTGATATAGATATGAAAATATTGATAGATAAATGAAACATAATACATGACATAAATATAGCATGCATTTGATAAATTAGAGGCCCTGACAGATTAAATAAAAGATACAACAACAACAATAACAACAAAAATAAGTCTTTATCAACTACAAGGGGTCGGTTATATGAATCTTTTTTTCTCCATTGTGTCCTATTAAGAGTCAAATTCAAAGATATAATTCTTCAAAATTAGATCATAGGACATCACATATACAAACAACAAGATGAAAAAGAAGAAGAAGATCAAGCCTTTGTTCCACTACGTGCAATCGGCTACATGAATCCTTTTTCTCCATTGTGTCTTGTTTGACTTTAAGGTTGACCTCCATAATTCAAGTTTACCTTCAACTCCCTCTATAGTCTTATGAACAAGAAGAATATCATCAACAAAAAGCATACACTATGGTACATCCTCTCGCGAATGTCTAGTGGGAACATCCATGACTAAAGAAAAAAGATACAGGCTTAAGGTTGATCCTTGATGTAAACCAAGAGAAATAGGAAAATACTTTGTCAAACCACCAAGTGTTTGAGCACAAATAATAGCTCATGTATACATATCTTTAATGAATATAAGTGTTATTAACTCCTTTCATTTTAAAGAACTATTCATAGCACTTCTCTTGGAGCTTTATCATATGCTTTCTCTAAATCAATAAATTTTATATGTAGATCCTCCTTATTCTCTCTATATTTCTCCATTAAACCTCTTAAAATTTTTTGCTCGTAAAACCTGCATAGAAAAAAAAAATTTCTAGCAGCTTTTTTCGGTGACTATCCGAAAGAAATAGAAAATAAAAAAATATATATTTATGCCCTTCTCGTCCAGCTACCCCACCCCGTTGCCCAAGTTATGAGGCTACCAGCCTAGCCATGGGTTGCCTGTCCAGCTGTCTGGTGTACCCATACTCGTGGGCTGCCTGCCAGCTACCCACCTACCAGCATGCCATGAGATTCGAACTCAAGTTAGTTGAGAAATTTTTTAAACACACAACTACATTGTTGCATAGGAAAATATGTTTGAATTGTCACTTTTTTATATTTAGGAAAATTTCGCCAGTAAAGGTTGATTTTTTTATAGTGTTTATTCTTAAAAATAGAAATTAACACACTCATTCTCTACTTATCTAGCATCTTTTCAGCCTTCAAATATGTATTAAAAAGTATAGTAAGCCAATAAATTCCTTCATCTCCTAAGCATTTCCACATCTTTATTGGAATATCATCAGGTTTAACTGCTTTTTCACACTTCATTTTCCTTAAAGCCTCTCTAACATCGGTTTTTCTAATACATTGATAAAAATATTAATCTTTAATTTCATTTAGGGTGCTAAGGTCACTAAAATAAATTGTATTTTTACAATATTCATTTAAAAGTTTAGCAAAAAATCATCCACCTTTGTTGAATATCATCTTCTAAGAAAATTAATTTTTGATCCACTTGAACTAAATCGTTACTATTCCTATCTTTTTTATTTGGCTAACTAATACATATATCTTTCTCCCTCCTTATTATAAAAATAAAAAATAAAAAAATCTCCCTTAATTGCACTCAAAAAGACTATATAATGCTTTGTCAAAGAAGCTCCAACAACTAGTCAAAAACCTCCAAACGCATCTCTTAAAGGCTTGGTAGACTTTATTGACAATTGTTAATATTTAAAAAATTACTATATATTGAATTATAATCAAAAGTATGTCATACAAGCTATGAAATTTTATATAAAATTAATCTAATGACTTCAATAGAAAAAGATAAAATCAATATTTGGTAAATGTAAAATAAATTCTTGATAGATAATAATTTATCATATAAAAATTAATATTTAAATATATTAAATGGACTTTAAAATAATTGAATTATTTCACATTAAGACACATATATTTCAATAGAATTTTTAAGTTTCAAGTCAAAATGAAAACTTCACATCTATTAGAAAACACAAAATAGAAGTTTTATATGTTTTCTTAATATATTTAAACATTACAAACTTTTCTTTTGTAAATTTAATGCTATGTATTAAGAATATAAAATTATGTAAACATATCAACGTAATAAACACTTTATTTAAGAAGATTAATAATATATAAGTTAATTTCATTATTTTAATTTGTTGACGAAAGAACTAATTAATATATGGAGCCATATAAAAACAAATACATAAAATATATTAGAAATTTAAAATCAATTAATTAGGTTATATTTTAAAAAGAATTAAAAAAATTTAATAATTTTACGAAAGATATAGTAATTTTAAATATTTTTAAAATTTGTTTAAACATGTAATTTTTTTCATTTGAAGCATGAGTTTGAGCAAGTTTTTTAGAATTACAATTAAATTGACTCTAAAGTTTCCTTGGATTATATTATTAAATGACTTTTGAATCTCTTCATTCATCTTCAAAATTCTTTGATCATGAGTTTATCTTTTGGCAGGTTTGAGTTAGCTATCTTAGTGCATTGCTTTCCAAACAACAATCATAATTTTATTTAGTTCCTATTTTCTTGTTATCTTCTTACTACTTTTTAAAACTTTTTTGTGGTATAAATCTACTTTTTGTAGCCGGAGTAGTTAAAATACTTTCCCCATAATAATCTCACGTTTAACTTTATAAAAAATTGTAGTCATCCCAAGTAGACCTTTTATTGTTTTATGTCAAAATTCACTTATCCAATCCTAAAATCACTTCGTATAAATAAATAGAACATCAAACATTCTTTTGTTATCATCAAAATAAGATCATCAACACTGCTGGCTAATAGGATGAAAAAGTGGTACAATGATCTAGAAAGGATCGAAGGGCTAGTGGTGGTTCAAACAATGTTATCTATTATAAGTCTAGATAAGGATGGACAAAGAACATGAAAATGCCTGAACATCACGATCAATATAAGCCATGATTGCACTGCTCATGTTAAGAAGGTATAGGAGGTAGGCATTGTAGGCATGCAATAAAGGAAATGTATCGGCATAGGTGGATCAAGGTTAGGCCACTTGATCCATGATCCTGAAAGGCCTTTTAAGGCCTCTTTATTTTGTAAATTGTGATCAAAATAGTTATAAAAAATGTTAACAAGACTGAGCATAAATATAATGGAATAAATTACAAACACATACTTAAAATTGTTTTAGGTTTTGTTTGGGATGACATTCTTACTACTTCTTAAAATAACTTTCAAGTGCAAAAAGTAAATTTTTTGTACTAAAAAATTGCTTGAATAAGCAAAAAGAAAACGGTCCCATATGAAGCCTCAGGGAAATCCTTAGAAACATTATAGACTAACTATCTATCGGTTTTTGCGACTCAGAACTAAAGCAGTCCATATTAAAATTTAAGACAAAAACAAAATTTGTCTTTTTAATTATAATTCATCCACTAAAAACAACAGTTCTAAAATCGTACTTATTCGATTTCTACATATACTCTATATTATGGACACTCTGAAACTCCGAGCCATGGCATCATGGATATGCATTATTGGCATGAGATTTATTTTAAATGTTTGCTGAAGAGATGTTTTCTGGACAGGTTGGTTGCATTGTATCTGACAGCCAAATCATTATTAGATTCCAATATCATTTGATCTTGAATTATGAAATAATTCCATTTATCTTTTGCTAGTGGAATGAAAAAAAAAAAAAGATAGTTCTGAATATATTACAGTTTATTTAGGATAATTGTCTTATTTCATAAAGTTGGTTGTAAAGTTACTGTGGGAAAAACAACTTTGCTATTAAAATTGCATAAAATAGCCTTTCATCATAGAAATTATTAAAAGTAATGATAAAACAGAAATAAATAGTAGCCAAATAAAATTTTAGTTTTTGTTTGAAAAATGAAACAGTTAGGCAATGATCCAAATAGGCTCTTAGCATAGATGGATTTGTGTCCTAATTATTAAAGAAGAAACTTATATTTTAAAATTTATTAATTTAAAATTTTAATTTTATAATTTATTATTGTTCATTAAAAATAAAAGTTTATTTACTGGGACATTATTTAGGAACAAATTTTACGTGCCACTTAGTACACAACTTGGTCCGTTCTGTCGGGCAAACGAGTGGTTTGAATTTATCTGAATAGCCGAACCCACTGAAGAGACAGAGACCATTAATTTTGCGTCGTCGGAGTTTGTTTGTTTTTATTTTTTTTTTTCCAGTGCTTCGAACATGTAAATTATTCTTCATGTGGTAACAAGTTACGTGTCCCATGTAAAATCTTTTGCTCAACATGGCCTGAGAAATATGTGTTTAAGATGTAGAAATTCCCTCGTTTTGTTTGTTAATACGCTTAAATTACAATTTCAAATCTTGTACTCATTTAGTTGGATGATGTTTTAAATTTTTTTTTTATTTGATTTGATAAGATGAAGCTAATGAAACAAGAGTGTAAAATATTATATTTTTTTTAATTTTTGTTTATCAAGATAACATAAGCTAAACGTTAACACAAGTTTAAATATTCTCCATTTATTATTTCATAATAGAGCATATAATTAATAAAATTACAAGAAATAAATACAAGGAGCAAATTAAATATATATTGATTCGATTAATTTGTCCTATGCTTATTCCGCGTGTCATCTACTTAAGAAATTCATTAGGTTTCTCATTCTCCTTAAAGCAAAGTGGAGAAGCCTCTCTCATTTATAGGTAATGGAGATAGCCTGAGACCGCTTCTCTCCATAAGCAGCCTCAACCTTCCTATCACCTAGATCCTAGCCTCAACATGACTCACTGGAGATCTTCTCTAAGAGATTTTATAATAATCTAAAGGATCAGGGAAATAGGTCAGACTATATAACCTTGTTGAATTCCATACTCAACTCTTTTAGTCCCTCTTAAAAGTTCTCACAATAGTCTCTCCAATCACTCTCCCAAAACCTCTTTAAAGTTTCTTAAAACTCTTTTTTTGGAAAACTAACAAAAACTCTATAAAAGCACTCTAAAAAAAAAACTCTAAGATTTCTTAGTTTATGGTATTTATATAATGTTTCGAAAAGAAACCCTAAAAATGTTAGTAAAATTGTCAACTTGATCATGCAGTATAATCCATGAATCATATGATACAATTACTTCAACTAGCCTAAAATCCTTAAAATTACTCTTTGTTTAAGAGGACTTTATAATATAAATCATATTGTATGATTAGTTTAAGTTTTTTCTTTGAAACTTTAATCATCCTTTCTAAATGGATATCATTTAGACATTCTCTATGTTTGTTCGGGCTATACCATAGGTATCATATAATATAAAATTCAATTTTATTCAACTCCTTGATTTAAGATCCTAAAATAGGTAAATATCTTAAAAGATAATGAAATTTCATACAATGCGAACAAGTGCACAGTGTAGTGTACGATCAAATCCAATTTGAAATTTCCTATTTGTAGAAATAATAGATAATGGCAGGTTTGATTTCAAATAGCATATTGTACATAATAATATTCATCGGATAATATGATTTGATATTTCAAAATTTTAATTTTAGTTTTTAATTAATTAGTATAACTTTGATGTTAGAATTTTAAGATAATCATATTAACATCATATATAGTATGATTCAGATCATATAATATGATGATGTAAATCTGGACACAAGTCCTGTGATTTTGATGATAACAAATATTATTGAACTTTTTACTATGTTATTTCAATTTATTGATTATCTGTTTGGTCATGCTCACTAACATTTCATATCCATCATTCAATTACATGACCACCTTTATATGTTAATATTCTTTTTGACTTTTGTGAAATTCACATGTCTACTTTCCTCTAATATATAGATTATCCTAAATGGATGTTAGTTCAGGAAGGATATTCTGCACCTTCACATTTTGCTAATGGCATAAAAAACTAAACTCCCTTTTTTTAATGGAGCATAGAAGATGGAAATTTAGCCCAATTAAATGCTAAATATTTAAATGATTTTTTGTGAATTAAAATCTAAAGATTACATGCATGTTTCTATGTGACTGCTAAACAAATTTGGGACAAACTCTACATAACCTATGAAGGAACAAATGAAGTAAAATAATTTAGGTTTAATATTCTTCTCTATGAATATCAATTATTTTGCATGAAACCCAGTAAGTCATTTTTTGAAATATATATTAGGTTCACTCAGATTATTACTTCCCTACATGCCTTAGGAAGAGAACTTACTAATTATGAAAAAGTTAACAAGATCTTATGTTGTCTGCCTACTTTCTGTCATGCAAAAATTATTGTTATTACTGAATTAAGGATTTAAATGTTTACTCCATTGATAACTTACTTAGATCACTCATTTCCTAGGAGCAAGGAGTGAGTAAAAGACAGCTTGTTGAATAAGAAAGAAGAAAAGAAAAACTATAGCCTTAAAGGCTAACTATTATGCTAGTGACAATTCTGCACCTGAGGATGATGATGATATAACACTGATGACACGATAATTCAAGAACTTTCAAAAGAAAAAACAAAGACATCATTAACAATGGAATAATGATAAATCTAATAAAAATTCCAAAACTTCTTCTGATGTCATCTATTTTGAATGCAGGAAGCTAGGGCATATATAAACGGATTGCCCAAATCTTAAAGCTCAATCAATCAATAAAAATGGTGAAAAAAAAGCTAAGTTCAAGAAGGGCAAGAAAAGGACTTATAAGGCTTTCTAGGAAGACTCTACTTTAGACTCATCTAAAATAGAAGTAGAAGAGGAGGAAACCAACATGTACTTAATGATAGATAATCAACATAATCATTCTAATCAAGAGGAGGTATATGTGCTTTTCGATGATAAATATTTGAAGTTTTTGAAAAAAAATTCTTAATGCATATAAGAAGCTAAAGAAAATATATTTAAGTTTGAATTCTAATTTTTTAAAACTATAGAAAGAGCATGAATGCCTTAGGAAAGATCATTCTACAATGGATAGTAGTCATATAGTCTTACTTGATGAATTAAATAAAAGGCATATAGATTTAACTAATAAGCATGATTCCTTAAAAGCATCCCATATTGATTTAGAAAATTCATTTAAGGAATCAAAGACAACTTTAGATGAAGTTGATAATTGGGAGCATGTATTGAAAATTGAAAATTTAATTCTTGAAAGTGCAAATAAATTTTTACAACTCAAATTAAATACTTTTAAGGAAAATAAAAATATCATCTACACTTGCACAGTTACATAATCCATCACCACAGTATGCATCATTCAAACCTAAGAAGAGGCACCATAACCCAAATAGATTTGTAAATCATTTTCGTTGCATTAGATGTTTTTATTATGGCATGCTAGGAAAAATTTTCTATAGTTGCACTAACCTATGTAGAACAAATTTGGTGTGGAGACAAAAATTTGATATACCACAGCATAACATTCATGCATTAAATTCTTTATTTTATAAGGTGGAACCCAAACTTGTTTGGGTTCATAAATATAACATTTGATAATTTTATATGGATACTCTCATAGAAGACCTCATGAGAACATATAGTACTTGGATAGGGGATGTTTAAGGCACATGATAGGGGATGCAAATCAATTCATTTTGATGGAGGATAGGGTTGAAAGTTCGTTAGTGATGATAGGCCCTTATGAACTAGTCCCTATGCTAACAAAAAAGAGGTAAATCAATCTTTTAAAATAAATCTTTTGATAAAAAACACAAACCAAGATTCACCACAAAGAAAACACAATGCAAAAATTAAATGCGGAAATAATAAAGAAAAGAATACACCAGATTTATAGTTATTCGGTCAAACCTTGACCTACGTCCACTCTTCAGAGGCATCCTCCGAGTATTGCACTAAACTAAGTGTCTCTCCTTCAGCCCCCATAGCTAGGCGGATAAGCCCTTACAAAATCACTTCCACCTTCCTCGGTGCGGCGGAGTCGCCGGGTCCTTTGACACCAAAGATATCTTCTTCTTTGGTGAACTTCCCTCAAGACAAGCCTTAAATCCGACGGTACTAAGGTGCGAGCTCGCCGGAGCAATCCTGTGGAACCCCCTCCACACTCCCTTGAAACCCCCTCCAAGGATCTTCTCCCTCTCTCAAACTCAATCATTCCTCTCTCCCTTTCAAGCCCTCTCCTCAAGTTTTCCCCAAAAGAATGAAGCTATAATGGCTGCCAAAGACACTTACAAAAGTGTATAGTAAAAAGCTTAAATAGAAGATCTCAAAATGAGCTCATTAATACAACTTATTGACATTATCGTCCAGGCCGATAGGAATATCGTCCTGGCCGAACAGTACAAATTAAGCTCAATCAACCCGGACGATTTGGGACTATCAAAAGAAAATTGGTTACATCGTCCAGGCTGATAAAATATCATCCTGACCAATTAGTTTAAAACCGAGTACAATCGTCCTGATCATCGCCCTACAATGAAGCTGGCCGATGTTAATCATCCATGCCATCATCCCAGTCGATCCTTCTATCATCCTAGATGATGTGATCGAATCAATCAGCCTTTAATGCTTTCCAAAGATACTAGAATAATTTAGGCATAATTGAGTTAGGTCATCCTGGACGATGTGGATATCATCCTGGACGATTTCCTAAAATAAAAAATACCTAAACTGATCATGGCGGCTGATTCTTTATTAATTGAGTCTATCGTCCTGGCTGATACAAGTATCATCCAGGCCAATCATCTTTATAACGACTGCCTTAATGAGGATCCCCTAATTAGAGTTTTTACTTTTGAACCGATCATCCAGGCCATTCATCTTAATGATGGCTGCCTTAATGAGGATGCCCTAATTAGGGTTTTCGCTTTTAAACCGATTATCCAAGCCGATATAAATATCATCCCAGATGATATTACCAAAATAAGTAAACTCTAGGGAACAGTCAAAAAAATCTTCCATGGTGCGTGTGTGCAAAGTTACATAGCATCAGGTGCCAGACCTATTACAAAAGACTCAAGAAAGGAAAAAGGATACAAACTGATTCAGACCTAGTCTACCCAATCTTGAGCTGATTCAAAATTATAGTCTGATCTTCTGAACCTGAAATGTCAGTTAATAAGGTAGTCGTAGAGAAATAAGAGTATTTGCTATCATCAAAATAATAAATCTTAAAAATATATCTGTAACAATCTTCCCCTTTTTAATGATGAAAAACATTGCTATTTGAATTTGCAAAGAAGAAAGCATTTTCTCCTAATCTCCCTTTCACTAGAATGATACTTTTAAAATAGGGGAGATCAAAAATTTTTGTTGTTTTTAAATTTAAAAAAAAATAAGAAAAAGGATACAAATTCAACAGTACGTTCTTCCAATTTGACATTATCAAAAAGAGAAGGGGCACAAATAATAAGAACAAAATGATTAAAAGACAAGAACGACCTCTAATCTAGTGAACAAAATAAATATTTTTAAAATGAGAAAGTTACCTCTTGATTTTAATCAAAAAACATAGTAGAATTATTTTGACAACGCATAGCTCCAAAAAGGTTAGAAATTGAGAATTTGATAATCCAAACTCTATTTCATTTAAAGGCTAAAAAATTTTTTAATTCAATATCTAAATCATGGAATAAATTAGAGAAAGAAATAGTTATCTTTTAAAACTCTTTCCATAAAATATATCTAATACAAGATTAATGCACGAATTGTTGAATCAGGAATCAAGATTTTCAAAATCAAGTATCGAAAGTATCAAGGATTTTCTAAAGCTTTAAGAAGTACAAGAATGGTATGCATTAAATTTTGTGGGCTCATTTTATGCCTTTTGATAATTTGTTGGCGCACTGCGCATCTTTTGATTTTTAATATACTTTGTGTATTCCTTTTTTTTTCAATTTGGTGTCTTTGAGCATCTTTTATTTTTGGCATCATTGACCATTTTTTTTGAATATGCTACCTTTCTAAATTCTTAAAAACAAAAGTAAACACATCCTATTGACAAAGTGAATTTCTTGACTAAGAAAATTATGAGTTAGATTTAATAACTTGCAAAAGATCTCTATATGATAAATAAAATACATGGAGCTAAAAAATTTTAGTTTCAAAAACTAATTTAAAATATGAAAAAGATTTTAAATCAAAAGTATAATAAATTTTTTTAGGAAACAGAGATTGAGAGTAAAAAAACATGAGTTTTGTTCCTTTGAATATTTTTAGAGAAGTCAAACACAATTTTCATAAGAATTCAAGAAAAAAATGGGAGAGGTTTTTCATTTTTAAAAAGGTGAACGTGTGTGTTAAATCAGAAAAGACATAGAAAAACTTATTGAAAAGAGAAAAGAAAGGAAAAAAAATAAATAAAAACAGAAAATTACAAAAATAAAAGAACAAACAAAACATGCAAACATAAAAAGTACACAAAAACACTTTAAGCATCATCTTGCTCCTGATCAGATGATTCAGAAGCAAGATCTACCCAAGAAATTTTTTTCTTTTTATTATTTTCCCAGTTTATAGTTTGCTTTGCATTACCCTTTTCTTTTGGAGGAAGAATTCTCAAATTAGGGCATTGATTTTTCATATGTCCAGACTTCCTACATCCAAAGAAAATAATGTCAGAAGAAAAATTAACATTCTTACCATTTTTACCTTTATTCCACTTTTGTTGATGCTTAAGCTTTGATGAGTTTTTTAATTTTCTTGTCAAGTCATTACTTTCATCACCAGCTAAGCTACCTTTTTCCATATCTTCAGCTTTTAGCACTACCGTTTCATCTGTATCCAAAAATCTTTGACCCAAATTTTGCCAATCAAATTATCAATAGAATATTCATTCAAATCATTTAATTCACAAATAGTAATAACTTTAGCATCAAACTTATCCAGTAGAGAACGAAAAATTTTATTAACTTTTTCAAAATTTTAAATTTTTTTATCTAAAGCATGCAATGATGTCACAATTTGAATAAACCTAGTATACATGTCCAAGATCGTTTCATAAGGTTTCATGAAAAATAATTCATAATAATGCATTAACATATTCAACTTGGATTGCTTGATTTCACTAGTGCCTTCATATATGGTGTGTAGTTTATCCCAAATTTCCTTACAAGTACTGCACGTGGATACTAACAAAAAATCTTCAAGATTTAAAGCATAAAAAAAACAATTTAAAGATTTTGCATTCAATTGAGCATTGATTTGTTATTCCCTATTCCATAGATTAAAAGGAATACTAGTTTTAACTCCATCTAAAACCCGTGACGGTAATGAATAACCAATTAAAATTATATGTCACATAAAAAAATCAATCGATTGCATGAAAGTAGACATGCAAATTTTTCAAAAATCAAATGTAATATTTTCAAATAAATGTGGTCAGGTGATTGAATAACCTTCCACAATATTACGATTAGAAAAATTAGCCATGGATTAAAAATTTAAAAGTTTTTAAAAAGTTATTTTATGAATACTGCTTTGATACCACTTGAAAGTTTGTTAGGGATGTTAGGCCCTTATGAACTAGTCCCAAGGCTAACCAAAAAGAGGTGAATCAATAATTTATAATAAATCTTTTGATCAAAACCACAAACCAAGATTCATCACAAAGAAAACACAATGCGAAAATTAAAAGCGGAAATAAGAAAGGAAAGAACACACCAGATTTATAGTGGTTTGAAAAAATCTTGACCTATGTCTACTCCTTGAAGGCACCCTACAAGTATTGCACTAAACTAAGTGTCTCTCCTTAGGCCCCACAGCTAGGCAGAGAAGCCCTTACAAAATCACTTCCACCTTCCCCGGTACGGCAGAGTCGCCGGGTCCCTTGACACCAAAGAGATCTTCTTCTTTTTTGAACTTCCCTCAAGACAAGCCTTGAATCTAACGGTACTAAGGTGCGAGCTCACCGGAGCAACCGTGTGGAACCCCCTCCACACTCCCTTGAAACCCCCTCCAAGGATCTTCTCCCTCTCTCAAACTCCACCCTTTCCTTTCTCCCTTTCAAGCTCTCTCTTCAAGTTTCCCCCAAAAGAACGAAGCTAAAATGTCTACCAAAGACACTTACAAAAGTGCTTAGTCAAAAGCTTAAATAGAAGATCTCAAAATGAGTTCATTAATACAACTTGCCAACTTCATCGTCCAGGCCGATACGAATATCGTACTGGCTGATTAAGACAAATTAAGCTCAATCATCCCGGGATAATTTGGGATGATCAAAAGAAAATTGGTTACATCGTCTAGGCCGATAAAATATCATCTTGGCCGATTAGTTTGAAATTTAGTTCAATCATCCTGATCATTGCCCTAAATCAAAGCTAGCCGATGTCAATCGTCCATGCCATCATCCCGGCTGATCCTGCGATCGTCCTGGATGATGTGTTCAAATCAATCAGCCTTTAATAGTTTCCGAAGATACCAGATTAATTTAGGCATTATTCAGTTAGATCGTCCTGGACAATGTGGATATCATCATTGCCGATTTCTTAAAATAAAGAATACCTAAACTGATCATGGAGGCTGATTCTTTCTTAATTGAGCCTATCATCTTGGCTGATATAAGTATCGTCCAGGCCGATCATCTTAATGAAGGCTGTCTTAATGAGGATGCCTTATTTAGGATTTCTGCTTTTGAACCGATCGTCCAGACCAATATAAATATCGTCCTGGACAATGTTACCAAAAATAATAAACTCTAGGGAACAGTCAGAAAAATCTTCCAATGTGCGTGTGTGTAAAGTTACATAGCATCAGGAGCCACACCAATTATAAAAGACTCAAGAAAGGAAAAATGGTACAAATTGACTCAGACCATGTCTACCCAATCTTAAGCTGATTCAAAATTATAGTCTGATCTTGTGAACCTGAAATATTAGTTGATAAGGCAGTCGTAGAGAAATAAGAGTGTTTGCTATCATCAAAATCATAAACCATGAAAATATATCCGCAACAAGGGTAGGAGGCAAGGTGACACTTGGAGATAATACCACTAGGAGAGTGGAGGGCTCAGGTATAATTAGCAACTTAAAAAAATTTTCTCATTGAAAATGTTTTATTGGTAGATGGTTTAAAATATAATCTTTTTAGCCTAAGCCAGCTCTGTGATTAAGACTTCAACATTAATTTTTTATCTACAAACTGTATTATAACCTTAAATGGAAATATTATGTTGCAAGGAAAAAGAATCAACAATATTTAAATGCTTGGTTTAAATTATATTAAACATGTTAACTCTCTTTACCTCAAAATTATTGCTAATAAATCTTGGTTGTGAGACAGAATACTTTGTCATGCTAACATGAAAAATCTTATAAAAATCACCCAAAAAAACTTAGTGAGAGACAAACCTAAATTAGAATTCACTAAGGACCACATGTATGATACCTATCATTAAGAAAAATAAGTTAAATCCTCCTTCCACTCAATCAAGGACATTAATATTAACAAACCTTTAGAAGTCCTTTTCATGGATCTCTTTGGATCCGTTAGCACTACAACTTTAGGAGGGAAAGTATTTGGGTATGTGATTATTGATGATTATTAGAGATTTACTTGGGTTACATTCATTTCTCATAAAAGTGAATCATTCACAAAATTTTGATCATTCTCTACTTGGATTCAGAAGAAACTAAGTTGTAAAATTCTGACAATTCACTGTGATTATGGTGGATATTTTGAAGATAAAATTTTGAAACATACTATAAGGAGAAAGGGATAGATCACAAATTTTTAGCTCTTAAAACCTCTAAGCAGAATAAGGTAGTTGAAATAAAGAATAAGACCTTGGTAGAAGCCATTAGAGCTACATTAGCTGAATATTCACTTTCTAAATACTTGTGGGTAGAAGTGGTAAACACAACCTGTTATGTTCTAAATAGGGTTAATGTTAAATACAAGCTGAACAAGACACCCTATGAAATCTTTAAGGGTAGGACAACCAACCTCTCTCACCTTCATATCTTTGGATGTAATGTGTTCATTCTAGATAATGAGAAATCTCTTCTAGAAAAATTTGACCCAAAATCTGATAAAGGCCTTCCTAGGATACTTAAATGTTGAAAAATGTTTTAGAGTTTTCAATAAAAGGATATTGGTGGTAGAGGAGACCACTCTTATAGTTTTTTATGAATATGATAATTTTGGAGGGTCTAGGGTAGAAGAAAAGGAAGTTATTGAAGTCACCAAGGAGTAGAATATGCAAATTATGAAGAAAGTGTATAAGCTAAAAATTTCACTACCTAGAGAATAGGATGTTCTTAAAATAATCCTAAAGAATTGACACAGGAGACCCATATAAAGGTGATAGAACTAGTCTTGGACATAGGAAAGAAGTTAAAAACCATGCCTTTATCTCAATGATTGATCTTATAAACATAAATCAAATACTATTTTATAAATTATGGATCCTAGGCATATAAGAAGAACTGAATTAATTTGCTAAAATGATATTTGGGAGCTAGTTAAAAGACCTAAGGACCAGAGTATTGTTGGAATAAAATGAGTTTTCAAAAATAAAATGAATGATTCTATTTTGGTGGTTAGAAACAAAGCAAGACTAGTTTCTTAGGGATTCAACTAGATAGAAGGGATTGACTTGGAAGAGACTTTTTCCCTTGTATCTAGACTAGTCGTTATAAGGATGCTACTAGCTTTTGCCAACTTTAAGGTATTCGAACTATCTTGAATGGATATTAAAAGTGCCTTTCTGAATGGCGTAATAAAAGAAAATGTGTATGTTGAACAACCCTTAGGCTTTGAAAACTCGTAATTTCTGAATCATGTGTTGAAACTAAAAAAGGCATTATATGGATATAAATAAGCACCTAGAGCATGGTATGAAAGGATAAACAATTTCTATTATATAGAACCTTTGTTAAGGGGAATGTAGACTCCACCCTTTTTCTTTAAAAAAAGAAGAAGAACTACTCATTTTTCATATCTATATTGATGATTTTTTCTTTGGTTCTTCTGATAAAAAGCCAAGTGATGAATTTTATAAAATAATGAGTAAGGTATTTGAGATAAGTGTGATGGGAGAAATGACTTATTTTATTAGATTTAATATAAGGTAGAAGGATGGTATAATTTTTCTTAGTCAGTCAAATTGTATTAAGGACATCCCTAAAAAGTATGAAATAGATAAGACCAAGGAAATAAACACTCCCTTGAATTCTACTATTCAGTTAGATAAGGACTTAAATGGAAAATTAGTTGATAAAAAATACATAGGAATAATTGGATCACTTCTTTACTTGACTACTAGCAGACCTGATATTTTGTTTAGTATTTTTCTCTATGCAAGTTTTTAGGCTAATCTAAAAAAGTCACATCTGACAACTATTAAGATAATCCTTAAACATCTCTTAGGGACCCAAAATTTAGGGATTTAGTATCCTATACACAACTCTTCTTTTGAAATCATTGGATATTATCATTTAGACTATATTGGATGTAAGGTTGATAGAAAAAGAACTTTTGGAACCTATCAATTTATAGGATAATATTTAATCTCTTGGGCTAGTAGAAAATAGAACTCAATAGCCCTGTCCACTGTAAAAGTTGAATATATAGCCTTAAGAAGTTATGTGGCACATGTCCTTTGACTAAAGAAACAAATCACTGATTTCGGACAACCTGTTGGCACCATTCCAAACTTATGTGATAACACTAGTGCCATCAATATTTCAAAGAATCTAATCCAACACTCTAGGATAAAATATATAGACATAAGATGCCTACTCAGGGCGTCAGCTACCCGATTGTCCTTGCCTCGTTTTTGCTCAATGGTAAATGAAAAACGTTGTAAAAACATAACCCATCGGGCATGTAATCTATTAATGGTGCATTGGCTATTTATGTATTGCAAAGCTTTATTGTCACTGCATAATATGAACTCTTGTTGTAATTAATATTGCTCCCATTGCTTCAACGCACGAATAATAGCATAGAATTTTTGTTCATAAGCGGTCCACTTCTGTCGTGCCAGACATAACTTTTCACTAAAGAAAGCTATTGGTCTACCTCCTTGGGTGAGCATGGCTCTAATTCCAATCAAGGACGCATTAGTCTCAACTATAAACAAGTTGTCAAAGCTGGGAAGTTCCAAGACAGTGGCCGAGCTTAAGGTTTATTTTATTTCTTCATAACGGATTTGTTGTTCTAGTCTCCAATGAAATGTTTTAGCCTTCAAATAGTCAGTTATCACTGCCATTATGATACTGAAATTTTTGATAATTTTTTTGTAGAAATTCGCTAGACCGTAGAAGCTTCGCACTTCAAAGAAAGACTGCGGTGAAGGCCAATCAAGGATTGCTGCTACCTTTTGAGGATCCATGTGAACTCCTTCTGTCAAAATGATAAAGCCCAGAAACCACACCTTAGAAGTGGCCAGTTCACATTTAGGGAGATTAATAAACAATCTCTGCTTTTTAAGAATCTCAAATATAGTTTGAAATGTTGCAAATGCTGGTGCTAATCAGAGCTGTATACCAATATATCATCGAAGTATATGATACATAATTTGCCTAGAAATGGCTTCAAAATCTCATTCATCATCCTCATAAATGTGGAGGGTGCATTACATAACCCAAATGTCATTACCTTCCAGTCGTACAAGCCTTGGGGAGTTTTGAAGGCCGTCTTCCACTCATCTCAGGGGCAGATGCGAATTTGGTAGTAGCCACTTCGAAGGTCTAGTTTAGAGAACACGGATGACCCCATCAGCCAATCTAAGAACTCCTCGACTCGTGGCACCGAAAATCTATACTTTATTGTGATCTTATTGATTTCCCGACTGTCAATGCACATTCACCACTTACCATCTTTCTTCATAACTAATAATGCTGGCACTACACAAGGACTCATGCTTACTTGTATCAATTGTTGTTTGAGGAGGTTGTCAACTAGTTCCTATAGGATGAGTTGCTCCTTTGGATTGAGCTAGTAATGTGGAAGATTTGGTAACGTGGCTTCAGGTATAAGTTCTATTTGATGTTGTATATCTCTCAGAGGAGGTAGTTCGGATGGCAATTCTTTGAGTAGCAGATCCCGGTATTGTTGTAAGAGTTTGTTCAAGTCAGCATGTAATTCAACTTCCTGTGAAAGTGGATTCAGCTCCGTGACTAGAAGCACGAACATGGGAGTGGGCTCTCTCCAGCAGTGTAGTAGCGTTGATCCTGTTACAATATGCAAAGCTGTTTGTTGGAACAGACCTGTACTTTGTGGCTTTGGCTTCGGTAGTCCCGACAGCAATCTCAACCGTATTCCTTTCCAATCAAAGGAGTACACATTGGCGCGATAATCGTAAGTGGCACCAACATCAAATTTTCATGGCCTTCCCAAGATCCAATGACAAATGTCCATTTCTAAGACGTCTCACCGAACATTGCAAACATATTGTTTGCCAATAGAAAAAGTCACTCGACATGATTCTGTAACCATAATATCTACCCCCTTCTTGACCCAACCTATTTTATAAGGTTGCAAATTTTTGTTAGTTTTCAACTATAAATTTTGAAAAACCGACCAAGAGATCACATTTTTAGTGCACCCACTGTCAATCAATAGGTCGTACACCCTCCCACTTATAGTGCATCTAGTCCTGAAAATGGCATGTCGTTGAGACAAAGTGTGTTGGCGCGGTGCTAACAAATGTTTTTCCATGACATACAGCATCGGCTCTCTTTCATCTGCCGGGATATCTTCTACATCACCATCCTTGTTTCCTTCATTTTTAGCTTGCTCAACATCCTCTTGACATTCTGCTATCTGCACTTGTTGTCTTTAAGGGCATTCGTTTGACTTATGGCCGGGTTGGAAGCAATAGAAACATTTGAGTGTGTTCGGCTTAGTGTAGGGGTTGTCTTTAGCTGAAGACTTTGGCCTCAATTGATTCTTTACTTCATTCACAACATGAGCCGGGGTGGGTGGCTGATTGACTGGAACACTACTGGACTGCGGCTTTGAAGCGGGCATAGCATTTCTGCTAGCTCCGACATTAGTTTCCTGCTAGGGACGCCTAGTGTAAGGAGTCTTGGTGTGCTGGTTTTGCTGCAATTCAGCTTTCATAGCAAAATTTACAGCCTCGAGCATTGACCAAATAGAGTTTAGTTCTAATCGATCTTGAATACTGTCCTTAAGCCCTCTGATGTATCTAGCTACAAATTGATTGGCAGACTCATAAAGGTTGTTTCTAGCACTCAACCAGTTAAACTCCTCAGTGTACTCTCTCACCGACCTTGTCCCTTGAACACAATGCTATTACCTTATATAGAGTATCTGTTCAAAATCGGTGGGTAAGAATTGTGCCCGTAACAACTATTTCATTCTGCCCCAGGTATGTACTCTACCCTTGCCTTCCCTTTGCCTCATTAGCTGAGTTTGTGCCCACTAAGCACTGGCTCCTCCCTTCAATCGGCATGCTACATACTTCACATACCATTCGGGGTCAATCTCCATATACTCGAAGAAATTCTCAACAGCTTTCTCCCAATTTAAATAGTCCTCTATGTGCAAATGTCATAAAAAAAGGAATATATAATTTGACCTTGAATTCTGCAGGAGTATACTACTGTTGCACAGGCCTTCGGCGTCTATGATAATCTCTGTGTGATGTCGATCTCGCACGTCCTCATCACTAGATTCCATTAAGTCATTTCCATGAAACATTTGCAATTCGTCTTCTGAATCAGAGAGTTCCTGGTTATAAATAGGAATGGGGTACGGATTGCAGGGAGGAATCTCTCCGCGTCAGGGAACAGGCTGATTTTCCGGCGTTTATTCCCTTGGGTAAGGTTGCAATGGCTGTCCTGCTCTTAGGAGATTGAACTCATGACGGATATCCATTGTTAATCTCTGCTCATCAACATCTAGCTCATCCAGTCGGAAGTTCACACTGTCCTATTTGGTCCATAACGCCTCCAAGCTCCAGTCCTCCTCCGTAGCTGGTGCCTTGCCACGATCATTCATCTTTCAGGTATTGGCTCTGATACCACGCTGATGCCACCGGATCGCCACAACCTACAAAATTATCACAATCAATACAAGAAAAATAGAACACAAGTTCCGTAGAAGAAAACCGAAGTTTCTTTGTATTGAGTATTACTGAAAAGCTAACTATCCTCATCATTTTCTTTCCTATATATCTTTCTTCCTATTGTTGAAAAAGGAAAACATACTCTATCATAAGCAAGTGATGCGTTAAAACAGAAAGGGAAATATAAGATAGTGGGAAGCAAGAAAAAGGACGGGAGTTTGTTATAGCAATAAGATGTCTAGTTACTCCATTTAGTTAACGTGCTCTGCATCAATACTACTCATTCAAAATTGATGTTAGTTGTTATTTGCAAATAAATATATTTAAATTAAACATAAATATTGAAAAGCTTGCATTAAAATTTAATTGAAGCATTTTAAAATTGATGCTCCTTCAAATAAAGACCTATAGATTCTCTCCTCAATATTTTAACTATGTTAAATGTTAGCAAAGTTGAAATTTTTTATTTTATTGCTTCTTATTGGACGATTATTTTGGCATGTCTTCAATATAACTTTTTAATTATAAAATTTGAATGTATTTTTTTATTACTGTATATTATTAAGAAAAAGTTGCAAAATAAGACGGAGGATGCTTTCTTACAAATAAATGATTAAATATGATGAGAAAAGTATTACAATTAGTTTTGAGGTATTATAAATCAATGACGGCCTTACTGTAATGAGGAGTAATTATGGACAATTTAAGATTTCTAATCAAATTTGGTAGATAAAATAAATATTTTTTTAATGTTTTTTACAAACATTTTTAATTATTTTTTATTATTAACATAAGGTGATTTTACCAAGTATTTTCTTATTTCAACTGGATTACATCAAGGATTAGCCTTAAGCCCATATCTTTTTGATTTAGGCATTGATATTCTAACTAGATAGTTAAAGAGGTTGTATTTAGGTGTATGAATTTTACTGATCATATTCTTCTTGTTTATAAAACTAGAGAGGGGGCTGAAGGTAAACTTTAATTATGGAGGTTAATCTTAGAGTCAAAATGTTTTTGTTTGAGTAGCCCTAAAACTAAATATATGAAGTGTAATTTTAGTTGTAAAAGATACAGTGGGGGATTATGAATTTGGGCAGTCAAGTCAGTAATAAGAGTAGATGTTTTAGATATGTTGTCTCTATTGTTCAAAGTGATGGAAAAATAAATGGTGATCTTATTAGTAAAATTCAAGTTGGATGGTTGAAGTGGACGAATCCATCAAGCTTTTTGTGTGATAGAAAAGACCCCCTCAAATTTATGGGAAAATTCTATAAGATGATGGTGAGACCTACAATGATTTATGGCACAAAATGTTGCCCATTAAAAGAGAAGCATAATATTATGTTAAGTGTTACAAAGATGAGGATGCTTAGGTGGATGAGTGGATTTACTCTTGGAGACAGGATACAAAATAAGCATATACGTGAAAAGGATGGAGTAGCTCCAATGGAAGATAATATTAGTGAGAGTTTCCTTAAATGGTCACAAAAAGTGGAGGCCTTCAGATGACCTTGTTTGGCTTATGTTAGATTTTTTTTTGTTTTTTGGCTTATGTTAGATAAGGAAGAGGTAGACCTAAAAAGGCCTGGTTAGAAAATATTAGAAACTTTATTTCTTTATTAGAGTTAAATGAGAATTTAACTCTTAATAGGTCAAAATGGAGAAAAAAGATTAGTTTCACTGACCCCAAATAGTATGATAAAAGCTTGATGTTGTTTTTGTTGTAATTTTTTATCAAGATATTTTAATTTAAAAAATATCAATAATGTAAGTTTACAAACCAATAAGTTCAAGGTTAGAAAAATGTATCGCCATGTATTTTTTTTTTTTCCTTTTCTCATTTTATCAAGCAAATGTTCATATGTATAAGAAGGATAATGTTTAATACAAATTACCAAGTCAAACCAACATTAAAGTCAAAAGGAGAAAACAATGAAAGAAACAAAAAAGGGAATGTTAAGGGCCACAATAAGCCACATCAAATAATAAGACATGATTTCATCACAATGCCAGTAAGGATTCATTAAGCTAAAAAAATATCAAAAATGGAATTTTTAAAGAGAAAAATAGTTAACATTATGCGAGTAAAAGTTCTAAAAAAGAAAATAAAATTATGAAAAAAAAAAAAGAGGAGTAGAGTGAAAATATAATTCGCATATACACATGTATGGGTGGCTCAATCTAAGGCAATAGTAATTGTCATTAGAGTTATTGAAGGAAGCAAAGGCAATGATAGGTAGCAAACTACCAGGATAAGAAATAATTAAGCTATTCTCATCATCATTAAACAAAAGAAGAGAAATTCCAGCAAAAGCGTAGGGTTATATAGAACCTAGTAAGTGGCATATAACCTTAAAATAATTTTGTAATTTTGTGTAGGAGGCAACAACCCAAGCCTACAAAAAGTGGTAACAACCAAGACATTCTGAAAGTAAATAGATTAATAGTTTTAAAAGAAGGAAAGTATTTTTAGTGTTTCATATCTACAACCTAACGAAACATATAACCCTAATTTTCTTTTAATATAAATATTCTTCAATAAATCAACAACCTTAATAACAATAGTAGTTTTCATATTCCAACTAAGAGGCAAAATATAATGAGGATATATTAATTACTTAAGAGTTAAAATTCTATCAACCGAAATTATATAAAGTCTCCATTTCTCACAAAAAAAATAAAAAGACTAATTCTCTAGATGGTGATTTGTGTGCAACTTACAAATAATAACAAACATAATGTAGGTAGGTAAGTAAGTCATTAACAACAAATTAATGTATAATATTGTAGAAAAAGTATTGAAATGCTGAGAAATCAATACATATAATCCAACAAACATCCTTATTATTGAAATATATGCTTTTAATTAAAGTAGAAATTTTAATTTTAAATTTCCAAATTTCTCACTTATGGTAGATAGCAAAATAATTTTTTTCGGCAACTATATTTAGCTTATATTTAAATTCTTCAAAATTCTATAAGTCCCTTCCATCCATATATAATAAATGATAACAGATGTTGCTAATAAGTATAACTTTCTAGTAATTGGAAAGTTTAATACATCATCATATTGAAGAACTTGATATAGATTATAACTTAGTGAAAGAAGTTTTCCTTAAGAAAATAGTTCTTAAGCAGGTTTAGCAAAAGTCACAATCAAATAATAAATGAGAGTGAGAATCATAATGTCTAGCTAAAACATAATAATGATCAACATGAACCCCTCGATTTGCTAGAACATCTCCAAGTATCAATCTTCCCACTATTGTATTCCAAGCAAACTTGCCAAACTTGACTACACACTCTTTAAACTGTATGTAGTTATTCAAACATACCCTTGGTGAACTAGCATACATAGGAAAATATAAATCTTTTTAGAAGGGATCTTTACCATTCATATGGTAGCATTGTTTAGAGTTCTATAATTAACTTGAATGCTCTTATTATATAGAATGCATGCGTTGCTAGTTGCATTGGATAATTTGGAAAAATGCGGAGCTCCGTCCTTAATGAAGTGTCTGACGACACTATTTTCGACACAATTAAGCCCAATTTAAAAATAATCTGCATAAATATTATAAAAAGTAAAGGTAGAACCAACTATAATTTAGAGGGTGTGTAAATTCATTACATTAATATCAAATCAAAGAGTTGCACTTCATTATGAATGATAAATTAAAAATAAATTACAAATTTTGCATTCTATTTTACATTTTTTAATAATGTGACACTATAACTTCAAAGGAAATCAAGTCAAATACATATTTATCAATGTACAGTACTAGGCAATAATTGAACCAAATATCACCCATTTTACTGCACATTCAATACTTAATAATCATTATTATCGAAAAGCTCTCTCAACTGTAGCAGTAGTAACTAATAAAGTAGGCCAAGATAAAAAGCCTCTAAACTAGGAACTTTTATTTGGTCCGGTGAATGTATGCAGCTCTAGGTTCGGCCACCAATCTTATAACGACACGTAGCACGCAAAAAACTGTGGACCCGACCCGAAGAATAGTGGGTTTGGCACACGTGCGTATTTTAAATCCTTGACGACCCGAGAAACAACCTGTCATCTTTTCGTTAAAAATTCAAATAGATACTTACATTTTCATTGGGATTTACTGGAATCAAAGTCGAAGTGACTTCCTGCAACATTCATTTCCTTCGTAGTTCGAAAGCATTTCCCGTGAGTTCGACGCAAATTATATTTGTTAAGATGGTAGCTTGTATAAAAAATAATAACATCCCCAAAACAGTCGTAGTCAATTCTCCCCATTCCATCAACCCAAAAAAAATTTACCAACCTGTCTTCTTCATCAGTTTGTACATCCCATGCAAACAGGTGGTCTGCAGCTGCCTGGTCTTAAACATTTTGATTAGCGAATTGCTATCCCCATTTTCAATTTTTGCTTTTTTTCTCCTTCTGAATGTAGTTGTATGCATCCCTTTTGGTAAATCCCAGATTTGCCACACCTCCCACCTCATCAGAAAGATAGAAAAATGCATTAACTGTTCTTATGCCAGCTTCAAACATTGATTTCAAAACGGAGGCATTCTCTTCACTAATGTGCCTAAATGATCTCAACAAATGTTGATCATCCGGATTTGCCAATTCATGATTGTGACTCTCTACCGAATTTTTCATCATCCATATTCCATCTTCACTAACAGAAAATCTAACCATAGCGGGACATCTAGTTCTTGTAGTCGACTTTTGAAATTTAACCTTCTGATTTTTAATTTTCTATCTCCTTCTTTAATCCGGCTTTGGAACAGACAAAAACCTTTGATTTAATCTTCCTTGAATTAGGCCAGAATGAATGATGTTCTTTTCGAACACTAAAACCATACAAATGAGCATATTGGAAATATTTAAAATATGCTTCCTTCTCATATTTGTAAACCCCCTATAAAACAAAATTTTCAAGTATTAGAAATTAGTACCAACCAATTAATACTAAACAATATCACAATGCTTACATACCTACCAATACCAACTTTTGAGGACACTATAATCTCAGTACACCAACGGTAATTCTCTATAATATCAGTACAAGTGAGACATAGTTGGCTAAAAGAAATAAAAAAATGGAGCATACCGAGTTTTACATCTAAATACCGAGTAGTGCCGAGTTATCTAAAGACTTGGTACAAACATATGGTAGTTATCTAAAAGCTCGGTACAATCATATAACAATTTCATAATGACTGCTAACCGACCAATACGGATTTTTAACGGAACTATTTTCTCAATACACCTACGGTACTTATCTATAATCTTGGTACACGTACGTTTAATAATTGGTAGCTTGCTTTAATATCGGACTACTTTTCATGTAAGGTTGTATTTCCATTTAACTACATCTAAAATTTTCATCTCATTCATTCCTATGCCAAGTATTTATAACTTTCTCCAACCCCAAGAAACATTCGGTGAGAGAATTTGTATCCTTTGAAATTCCATGGCACACAAAATTTGTGGACTCACTACGTTGTGTAGATAATATTTCAAGGTTAAAGCAATTTTTGTTAAAAGCTGTAGACCACTTCTCCCTTATTATGTACAGATCTTTTAACCACTGATGACTCTGGAGGTTCCCTTCTCTAATTATTTCATTTCACATACTATCAAATTCCTCCTCAGAATAACACTTGGTGAAGCAACTGTAAAATAGGCCTCTCACTTTGTTGTTACTATTAAAACACTAAACTTTGGAAGGAGCCTTCTTGTGTATATGCCATTAGCACAATCGATGACGTGTATTAGGTAATACAATCTCAATCGCCCTAGCCATTGCTTGATCCTGATCAGTGAATATGGTAATTGGATGTTTGTTATCCATAATTCTTAAAAAAGTTTGAAATAACCAGCAAAAAGAATCTTATTTCCTCAGATAGAAATGTCACCCCTAAAATAATGTTTAGCCAATGATTATTAACTCCTATAATAGGGGCACAGGCTAAATTATATTTGTTAAGATGGTAGCTTTTATTAAAAATAATAACATCCCCAAAATAGTCGTAGTCAATTATCAACATTCCATCATCCCAAAAAAAATTTACCAACCTGTCTTCTTCATCAGTTTGTACATATCATGCAAACAGGTGGTCTGTAGCTGCCCGGTATTTAAACATTTTGATTAGCGAATTGTTGTCCCCATTTTCAATTTTTGCTTTTTTCTCCATCTGAATATAGTTGTATGCATCCCTTTTGGCAAATCCCAGATTGGCCACACCTCCCACCTCATCGAAAAGATAGGAAAATGCATTAACTATTCTTATGCCAGCTTCAGACATTGATTTCAAAATAGAGGCATTCTCTTCACTGATGTCCCTAGATGATCTCAGCAAATGTTGATCATTCGGATTTGCCAATTCATGATTATGACACTCTTCATCATCTAGATTCCATCTTCACTAACAAAAAATCTAACCATAGCGGGACATCAAGTTCTTGTAGTCGACTTTCGAAATTTGACCTTCTAATTTTTTTCTGTCTCCTTCTTGAATCCGGCTTTGGAACAGACAAAAACCTTTGATTTAATCTTCCTTGAATTCGGCCAGAATGAATGATGTTCTTTCCGAACACTAAAACCATGTGAATGAGAATATTGGCATTATTTAAAATATGCTTCCTTCTCATATTTGTAAACTCTTGTGAAACAAAATTTTCAAGTATTATAAATTAGTACCAACCAATTAATACCGAACAATATCACAATGCTTGCATACCTAACAATACCGACTTTTGACGACACTATAATCTCGGTACACCAACGGTAATTCTCCATAATATCAGTACAAGTGAGACATAGTTGGCTAAAAGAAACAAAAAAATGGACCATACCGAGTTTTACATCTAAATACCGAGTAGTACCGAGTTATCTAAAGACACAGTACAAACATATGGTAGTTATCTAAAAGCTCGGTACAATCATATAGTAATTTCATAATGACTGCTAACCGACCAATATGGATTTTTAATGGAACTATTTTCTCGATACAACTACGGTACTTATCTATAATCTCGATACACCTACGTTACTTATCTATAATCTCGGTACACGTACGTTACTTATCTACAATCTCGGCACACCTACGGTACTTATCTACAATCACAGTAGAAGGTAGACATAATTTCCAAAAAGAAACAAAAAAATGTACCATAACGAGTATTACGTCAAAATATTGAATATTACCAACTTATCTAAAGGCTCGGTACAAACATTTGGAAATTATCTTAATGCTCGGTCCAATCATATGGCAGAATTACATTGATTGCTAACCAATCAATACTGAGTTCTGACCAAAATATTATCTCGGTACACCTACGGTGCTTATCTATAATCTCGGTACAAGGAAAACCTAATCTCGTACACCTAAATTTCTTATCTATAATCTTGGTACACCTTCGATAGCTATCTATAATCTCGGTACAAGGTAGACACAATTGGCAAAAATAAATAAAAAATGGTTCAAAATGAGTAGTACGTCTAAATACCGAGTAGTATCGAGTTATTTAAGAGCTCAGTACAAAAATATGGTAAATGTCAAAAATCTCGGTGTTACGTTTACAAAACGAACAATACTATATTGGTACCAATCAATACTAAAACATTCTCTCTTTGTACCAATATGGTACCGAAAGATTAACAGAATGAATTGATGATACGAAGCTGGTTAAGAAATTTCTTGTATAAATCTAAAAATTCTTCATCCACATTATACGTGCCGAATGTTTCGTAGAAATTGTCTAACTCTTCCAAAGGAATTGTCGTAGTTTTCTCTTCCATCTCCTTCAATCCTTCGCGAAAACGTTCTCTTCGTGTTGGAAACCCTAAATACTGTATAACGTTCTGTATTCATAACCTAGTCTGCCAAAACTTTATTAAACATTCTAATAAGCCGTGGGTTTTTAAATTTTTCCCGCCAGTTTAAAAGTAATTAGTGAAAAAATCGTGACTAATCAGTAAAGCACCACAGGTTTGGTTCAGGCATTCGGGCTTCTACGTGGTGCTATTTTAGTGGCGGCCGAACCTAAACTACGTCCGGTCAGAGGACGTAATAATTGTTCCTAAACTAGGGGACATAAAGCATCTTTCTTAACCTTAAATATTTCTTTTGCAAGATAAAACATTTTACCCAAAGATCAAAACTCTTATCTTATATGCATATCAATAATCTATGTGGACAACTTATGTTCAAGTATCACAAGTTCAAACCTAAGAAAAATCAGTAGAATATAACTTTGCAAGCTGGTTAGTTTCTATATATTCTAATTAAAAAATTAATCACTTTGATTAAGACATGCCACTCAAAGAAGTAATTTAGTGTTGGTTTTAGAGAAGCAATTATTTAGTTCTTGGATTAGTATATTTATAATATTATAAAATAAATCAACACAATAGTGATGCAAGTTTGTTATTGCTTCACTTCTCCATATCAGCCATTTAGAAGAGCAGCTTTAACTAATTATTTATCATGTACTCAAGCATCCATAACAATTTCAAGCTCTTCTAACACTGAAGCATACATTTTTGTTAGCTTAATTAAAGTGTGAAAGTGGATTAGTGCACCTCCTTGCAAAGTGTTCAATTTGTTCAAACCTCTACCACTATTCAGCTACCCAGTAGCAAGATGAAAAACTATTAAATATGTTGAATGGCTTTAAGAGTGTCACCAAAGTTCCAACAGTGTTGAATTCTTTTTCTTACTCCTTTTCTTTTATTAAGGTTGAAGGGAATGTTGTTGCACAGGCTATGGCTATTTTGGGTACTATGCTTAATAGTTTTAATGATCTCCCTCTTTTTCAGCTGCCAGTTCATGTTCAGGGTCATGTTAGATTAGATCAAATTGGTTTACCTTATGTCTTTCATTAATTTTGGTGGTTGTGGTTCTTTTCTTCTCTGGGGGTTGCAGTTTTGCATCATTATCCTAGTATTTTTGTAGTTTCTTCTAGCTGGTCGTGGTTCTACCTGTCGCTGGCCTGGTTTATTTTGGTGGATTCCTGATTACTAAACATTTTAAATTGTTCAGCCTGTGGCTTTCGGGTACCTGTTGTTGTTTATGCATTATCTGGGCGATGTTTACTATTGAGCTCTATTGCGGGTTGGACACTTTGTTGGAGCCTGGGCGTCAATTCTGCTTCCAGCTTTCGGTGCTGGAATAATTATTTGTTTGGTTGGTTGAACTCCTGGTATGCTTCCTTACAGACTTTGCTTGCTCTCCTCTCGGATGGGTGTTTGTATTTCATTCTCTTCTGGAGGCCGTCTTACTAATATCATAAAACATTTTTGATGGTTATATCCTTAGGTTTACAATTTATTTAATTTTTACTATTATATTGCTTTTTTTTGTTGTTTGGTGGGCTTTGTGTTGTTCTTGCAGGTTTTTTGTGCAGGTTTTAAGTATTATAGGATTTTTGTTGGGAAGCATATCGTTTCAGTAGTAGTTAGCGCGAGGAAGTTTTAAGGACTTTGTACTATTTACCTTTAATTAACGCGTTGGCCCCGCCGTGGGTTTTCTTAAAAAAAAAAACGTTCTAACAGTGTTCATGATTGTTGAAGTCATCTCGAAAGAAGATTTACTTGTC
Organism: Dendrobium catenatum; assembly: GCF_001605985.2. Lineage (NCBI taxonomy): Eukaryota > Viridiplantae > Streptophyta > Magnoliopsida > Asparagales > Orchidaceae > Dendrobium > Dendrobium catenatum. Next base: position 139,986 of record NW_021319598.1, read on the forward strand.
AATGATTCCTTACTATATCCACTAAGAAAAGTTAGAGAGCAAAGCAATGAACATAGAATTCCTTTGAAATATCTAACATTATTAGTGCCTTGAAACCATTGAACTCCCCTCACATATTAGATGCTCCATCATATCATTGGCCCCGTATGATATACTCATTGAATTAGATGCAAGAGCTGCATTAAGTGCAAAAGTAATAGTTGAGGGAACATGTTGTATACCTTAACTTCAAATTTGAACTAGCATTTATCAATGTAACTTTCTTTTACTTTGTTCTTATGATTAGCAAGAAAATGAAGTAGCTCTAAAAAATTTATTTGATTATTTGATCTAGAGGACTAATCATGGACACAAAAGGATATATAATCCCATATGTAGAAGAAAGCACACACATTTGACTACTGGTGCTAGCATGATCTGATTTTTTTTGTCATCCTAGTTCAACCATAAAATAGAAATACTATGTTTTTTATTCATCATAAAGTCCTCACATTTCAATCTTGCCTTATTGTGTGCATTGTTATATTCTCTAACTTGGCCTACAAGTCTTTCTTTTCTCTTCCATTTCTTACACCTTTCACCAAAAAATGAATCTCTACCACCTTGCATGTAACAATTTGTTCTTGGGGCTTAAACAAGTAACAATAAAGACAAAATGGAGCATCTTTCTAAACACTATATTCTAACCACATAGGATATTTCTCGAAGCATTCTGCATTAAATTTGAATGCCACATTTCTAATCTTTTTTTGGGGGATGTCATGGCATTTCGGTTGATATGTCCCTTTAAACAAATAAGTTTGACAAACTTTATTCTTCTCATTCACACCATAACTCCAAATAAATAACCAAAGCATGTAGGAAGATTGTTGATATCAATCTATATACATTCTTTTCTCTTCAAATATTGATCAATGTATTAAAGACGAGATTCAAGAATGACTATTTTTTCAAATTTTGGCTTATGTGAGTTAAACTCTTATTAGTAACTAATATTCGATCAATTTTTAAATGTATGTATAATATTCATATATATCCCTAAGATATTTGGTTATCTATATCACACAGAAAAAATTAGCCCACAACCATTCATAACCACACTCCGACTATATACTAAGAATATGAAAGGGGTTTGAAGTAATTAATAATGACTTTGATATAATTGAGAAGCAATGTTTATTTATTTTTAAGATGTTTAGTAATGCTATTTTATTTTGCATTTTGTTATCTAATTACAAGTTCTTACTATATTATGTCAATGGTTAAGACCATAAAATCACTTTTTTTCATGTCGTAGGTTGAAACCGGCATGGCTCACTGCATTCTTCTTTAGGATAAAAATATAACATACATCTGGCTTTTGGCTTAAGCAGAATGGTTCATGTGCCTAATAAAATCATGTTTTCAAGCATAACAAACTAACTAATATTACCAACATTTATATGAAATTAGATAGTCAAATTTTATTACAGTTGCACAATAAAACTATATATGGAGCTTGGTCGCATATCAACTAATTCCCTAATCACTACTTGAGGTTTTTTCGCCTGCTAGGGTTTGCGCCCTTTTAGGGCTTTTGCCCTATCCGCCTCCGTTCGATCCCAATTTTCGTCTCCGGCGGTACATTTTCCATGGCAAAAAAATGTTTGACCCTGGTTTCTTGGTGGGTAAGCAATCTAAATCCTTCAAAGATGTTTTATCTGGTTCCAATGAGTCGAAATATTTTTCGGACTTTCGTATTTCTTCGATTCGAGGTATGCCGGCGTTGTGGTTTTCGGAAGATGAATTTTTGCATCTTGCTAAGCCATTTGAGTTTTCTTTGGTGGGAAAATTTCCCCTTAAACGGCCGGCGTTGGATTCTATCCGTAGGTTTTTTTTCAATCTGAAGTTGTCTGGGGATTTTTCTGTTACTCTGTTGGATCAAGCTAATGTGTTAATCAAATTATCTAATGATCTGGACTATGGTAGGGTTTTTGCTCATCATTCCTACTTTGTTTATGACTGTTTCATGAAAGTTATAAAATGGTCTCCTCTTCTGGACATTTCGGAGGAGTCGCCGATCGTCCCTGTTTGGCTTTCCTTCCCGGGTTTGCGTCCTCACCTCTTCTCTTCCTATATTCTTTTTGGGCTGGGTTCGATTTTTGGTCGCCCGATTCAAACCGATAATGCCACGGCCTCTAGTTCCCGCCCCTCTGTTGCTCGTGTTCTTGTTGAAATTGATGTATCTAAATCATACCCTGATTCTTGCGAGGGAGGGGCCGTAGAAGAAGATGATCCTGTTATTTTATGCTTTTTTTCCTTTTTGCTTCGGGTTGCCTTACTGCTAGGTTTTCGTTGTGTTCTTTTGGGGGCTATGATGTGGCCGGGGCTTGTACCCCTGTCGTCGAGCTGGTGGCAACCTCTGGTGTTGGTCGTTGAGTCTGATTATTTTGTGGGAGCTGACTTCATCTGATTGGATAGTCCATGCGAGGTTTCGGGGGTGGTGGAAGCCTTGGCCGTGCACTGAGCCCAATTTAGGTTGTTAACTGCCTTAGTCTTTTTATTTTTGAGTCTTTAGCTGTTGTAACCGTTTCCTGGGTTTTTAATAAAAGTTCTTATTACAAAAAAAAAAAAATCAACTAATTCCCTTGACAATAACTCACATGCTCTACTATATTAGAAGTTTTGCCTAATTTACATAGGTTAATCACTTTCAAGATTATTTCAAACTTCCAATATAAAGATGAAAAGAATAGACTTCAATAATGTTAGAGGTGTTCATAACAAATAAAACCACAAAACATTCATCATGAAACGCCATGCCAACTAGGGGTACAACTGAGTTAAGCCGACTCGAGCTCGACTCTTTAACGAGCTCGCGAATCGAGCTTATTGAGTATCGAGCTCGAGTTCGAGCAAAATTTTGAGCTCAGTGTATTATCGAGCTCGAGTTCAGTACAAGTTTTGTTCGGCTCGAAAGCTCGTCAAGCCTGCTCGATTAAAAGTCGGAGTGGTGGAATCAGGAATGCGGTTTTCATATATTTGAAATTTAAATATCGGTCTGGCTGTGCTCTGGACCGGGCAAAAATTGAACCGGGTTCGTCATTTCTTGTGGAGTGTGACGTCTGTTGGAAGAGCTAGGGCTTGCCCTCTTCTTCGTCTGCCGTTCTATTATTTAGGTTTTTTTATTTTTCTTCAGATCTGTTAACGAATGATAATATTAGTCGATGATCTATTCTAGAATGTCATCCGGACCAATTGTCGAAGATAATATTAGTGAGAAAATAATTGTTGAGATAGTTGATGAAGTACCATCTGATAGTGTAGAGACAAATATTGGGTTGACAGAAAATGATATTGTGGTGGAGGAAAATAAAGGTGTAGAAGGGGATACTGTAGGCATCTTGGCTTGAAGGGAAGGACGAGGGTATCAATTTTTAATGCTTTAGTAATTTGTTGAGAGTTTATTTTATCACTACCATACTTTGTAGGAAGAAGAAGATGATGAAAAATTGAAATACCAATTCGATGTGCTTAATATGATTTTCACGGTAAAGTGCTTTTTATTTGAAATATTTTTATAACCAAAGATAAAGACAATTCAAAAATTGCTTGGTGGTGAAAATTTTCAGCTGTAATCTTTAAATATTATTTCTGCTAAAGAACTTTTGTTATATGATATATGGCTGTTTGATGAAATTGCTTGTTTGCATTACAGTAAAATAGTAAATAAGATATATGGTTGTAATAGATTTACAGGAAAAAAAAGTGTTTGAAACCCAAAAAAATGTGTCTCGAATCATATCAACTGAAGCGTGCAAGGAATATCAGAATAACGGTCCTAAGCTTCCACCTGGGCATTGGATGGAGAAAATAGAGGGATTGGAATTTATTGAGAAACAGATTGGAGGATGTTTATAATTTAGGAGAACAAGTGTTTTGCTAAGAAATATTATACAAAGCATTCAATTCAAAAATAATCAATAGTACATCAAAACATCATTTTGGTCGTGAAATTTTTTGAAAAAAACATTCAATTATAGCTGTTTATCGAGCCAAAAATCGGGTCGAGCTTGAGACAGTTTTTCGAGCTCGAGCTAACTAGTCGAATTCGAGCCTGGAATTGGACTCTCGAGGCGAGCTCGAGCTCGAGTTCGAGGCAACTATATCATTAACGAGCTAGGCTCGAACCATCTATGACTCGAACTCGACCCGACTTGTTTGCACCAATTGACAACTGCAACCAATCATAAAAAATTGTGAGAATCCATTTACGAAGCAAAATAAATAACAAGCTACATCTCAAGTAAAAAAAAAAAAAAAAAAAATCAAATTCTGAAACAAACTTAACAAGATTTATAATTGCAACCGCCAAATTTTGATTAAACTACCACACATTTCACAATGGGAAAAAATCACAAACATGTTGTCTCAAAACAAGAAAACAAAACTGACTCCACCTATCAGTCCATTAAAAATCTAGATCCCAAAGAAAAAAAAAAACAAAATTAAACAGCAAATCTTCGAATGTAACCAAATAGACCATGAAAAGCCAACAAATCCGAATAACTTCCACTACGAAGTTAAACTTTAAAAAATAGCATTACGTTTTGGGTGTTAGCTAGATGGAAAATGTTTTGATCTAATGATTCTAAGAAAGAATGCAAAAAATTAAAAAAAATTAAAAAAAAAAACACACACAACAAAATTAAACAGCAAATCTTCGAATGTAACCAAATAGACCATGAAAAGCCAACAAATCCGAATAACTTCCACTACGAAGTTAAACTTTAAAAAATAGCATTACGTTTTGGGTGTTAGCTAGATGGAAAATGTTTTGATCTAATGATTCTAAGAAAGAATGCAAAAAATTAAAAAAAATTAAAAAAAAAAACACACACACACAAATGCTTTAAGCCATAGAAAAGTGATAAAAAATGCCACTAAACCTATTTGAGGAAGAGACAACAGACGGAGCACGAGTCTCGAGCAGAAGGAAGAGAGTGAGGTTGAGTAGCAAGTTATAGACACCTTGATCGAGTCTTGCATAAGCAAGAGAGGCGGAGGTTATGTCATTCTGTAATCAGTATGCACGTGACATGCAGGTTGAATGGCGTAATGAAGGGGGATAACGACAATTTTTTTTCAGTGAGGCGGCGCGAGGGGGCGAGGGTGGGGTTATTTGAATTTTCCTTCGTTATAAGTATTTTTTTTTTAAAATGTGTGCAATTTCCCACCCTCACACTAATGTGGTTCAGCCTCTGATAGTTGCCCACCATCTTGTTAGCATGGTTCCGCCCCTGATATAAAGATTGCCCATTAATTTAAGGGCCATAAAAAAATAGAAGGGCGAATCCATATTAAGTTTATTAGAAGGAAAGAAACTTGAATCCTTTTGTAGGAGATCATTGATTTTATTTACCATAATTTAAACAATTGTCTTACTCTCATTAAAGACATGATTAATTGTGCAAAAATGTAGTAAATATCAATTTTGCAACTTCACTTGCCATTAAGTTAAGAATGGAGTATTGCCGTGTACATATTTTTATAAGTGAAAATGTGTTGACAGAAAGAAGGAAGAAGTTTACTATAAATGCCGAGTCAAAATTAAAAGAATACCAAAAGATAGAATAATAAAGTCAACGATAAAAAATATTAAATTATTTTTAGATCATTTAAAAATAATACTTTTTTGAATATCATTACTTTTTTTACCTTAATTAAAACGCTTAATTAGACACTGTCTTACTTTCATTAATCTTTCTACAGCATAAAACATCTACTTAGCCTTTGGGTGATACGCGCCATATGAATTAGCCTAATTTGTCATTTCCTATAATAATAAAATAACTGCTGCTGACAACAATATCAAGCATCTGAAAAGAACTTTAATTTTCTATTGGATATGTATATATATTGCCGGCTAAATTACTACAATGGAAGCTTCACGGAAACACTGCAGCTGCAGATCTGTCGTGTTTAGCTCTTAATCAATTTCTGACCGAGGATTTTGAATTCAATAATTGGCAAAATTTGTCTTGATATGGGTGACAAGTTAGAGCTGCTCGTCTCGTTTGGCTAACTTGTCGCGCTTATAGATAATCGAGAACGATGCTAGTGATTGTACGCATCCTGGTCATACACGCTCTGTTTTTTTTGGAAAGTGCACACGTTCGGTAAACAAGCTTTTGATCAAGTAATTGATATTATCGACGTTTTTTATTTTTGAATTTATTTTTATTTTTATGATTTTCTGATCACAGATGTTTTGGATTGTGAACATTCTGGTTGTTTCTGTTGGTTCATATTAGGTATAATTTAGTAAATGTATACTTGTTTATATCTTTATAGGTGTCTAGTTGGTTGTCTGCGGACAACATTCCTATTGAGGAGTAGGTGCTACTTGCCTGGGATGCAAAGGAGGATTTGCCCAAAGACCAACAAGCATTATCCGGCCGAAACTACAAAGAGAGGCAATCCCTCATAATGATAATCAAAGGTCATCATAAATCAAGTGACTTGTCACTTGCCACACAAGAAGTTAGCCACTAAGCACTCACTCTCATCTAGAGTGGGTATCTTCACTCATGCTCCCCAAGCTCAACTATAGGAATGCCTCTATTCATGCTTCCCTCAGTTCGTCTTATCACGACCATCGGGCTTAAAGCATTCTCTTCATGCAATAGTAACTCACTCTCCTCTTTTTTCTAAGGTGGATCATAGGCCTTCAATACAGGTCGCCAACAATCCCAACAAACCTGGCAGTCATAGGCCCCCTCAACTTATCAATTGTTGATGGACTTGTCCGAGCGTACACAACTGAACCTACTCAAGACTATTGAACTCACCTAAAGATAGATCATTAAAAGTTGTTCAACAATATCTCCTCTAATAAGTCAAGAGAAGACACACACCTAGGGTTGTTTGTATTTATTGTTAATAAATCTATCATTTTCAATTCTTTTGTGATGCAACCTTTTATGAAGCCCTTGAGTCCTTATAAATAAAAAGAGAAAATGAACATTTTAGATCTTTTGATTGAATGAGATTTTGAGCACCCTTGAGCATTTCACTACAAATTAACTTTAGCATTTTATTTTCTCTCCATTCTCACATAAGTTCCAGATTATCCTTCCCAAAATTCTTCTTTAAGTAAGGTTGAGTGTCAAACATGGACAAATTTGGATCCACAAACCTTTATGGTGTGGTGAGTGTGGATTGATGTTGTTGATGAAAAGATAGGCCCAACTCAATAATTTGAGTGTGCATGAGCCTTGAGTGAACATGGAGAACCCCAATTACAGTACTCGTTGAGACTTAATGGAGATTAAAGAAAGGTTGACTAAAATGACACAAGATGTCTTTCTAGGACTACTAAGGTGAGTACAGAGGAATGATACCACTAAAGTACCATCTAACTCAAAAAATCATCATAGGATACTAGACGACACAACACTAATCTCAAAATTGATCCTTGATCCTACTCGCACACTAATGAGTAATGAAGAATATGATCAACATTTTAAACAAGTTAGGAGTCAATCAAGTTGACCAATACTTTCTCAATGGGGATAGGACAAGTTAGGCCACTTCCCAAGTTTAAGGAGCTATCACATTTAGAGTCCTAAAGGGACAAGAATTGATCCAATGAACCATGTAACCACCTTTTAGTTGATGACCTCCATATTGAATATTAATAATTCCCTTACATGTCATTTATTCACAACACTTAAGAAATTAGCACATGAGTGATTAACTCACAAGCTATTTGTGGCCATGACCTCATTCTATGAATTTAAATAGATGTTTGGGAAATAGATTACAACTACTAATAAGTTATAGAAGTGTTCACAAGCTCTGTCATAGATGTACTTAGAGGCAGAAGAGTCACTAAGGAACTTCATAGTGAGCTTTTAAAGAGAGATGTTTAAAGCTAAAGACTTATAACCTATTGTTTCCAAGGCCGCTTTGACTGAAGGACTCTGAGAGTGTCATTTTCATTATGTGGTTAGTTTACAACAATTCAAGAGACCTACAAGACTATTGGAGCTATATAACAATCATTTTAATATTGTGGAATATAACATAGTAGCTAAACCTACACTATAACTTGCCCATAGAAGAGACCAATAGTGACGGTCATACCAAGAAAGGGTCATCCAATGGATAGGAGGGAAAGAAGACCCACCACAAGAATGTTATCATTTAGAGTACTAGAGAGTGCCCTTATAACCTAGACCGTAAGAATTTCACTATTACCAACATCAATGGTGGAGGAATCTCCCTTACGTCACTTGTCCCGACCATAAATATATAGCACATTACTTTTTAAACTACCCTACTTACATTCCATTGAGATTGTCCATGGCTGAGCTGGTTAAGGGCACTCAGGAAAAAAACTTTTACAACAGTCAACACCTATGAATTATGGAAAATGTGCAACTCAAGATACCTCAAAGTATTTTTGCTTCCATAAAAATCATGGCCTTGTCACAAAAGTGTGTCATCATCTTTTATGATTGGTAAAAGATGTCATCTAAGCAAGAAAAAGAAAGGAATTCTTGCTCATCAATCTTAGATGAAACCCTTGAAAAACCCTTAAAAAGAATAGTGGAAATTAGCCTCTCCCATCTCTCTTGGTCCAAATAGATAGAGTTGTACCCATCCATAATAGGTAAAAAGAAAGTATGATAATATATGAGTGTGAAGAAAATTTGATTTGGAGAAAAGAACTCAACATCTACCTTGTGACTCCTATAATAGATGCCACCCCAATTACCATTGCAAAAACATATATGCCAATAGAAAGAAATATAATGCCTTCATAATTATTAATTAGACTAGAAAAATAGCTTAGGGCCTTCATCTTGCTCTTAGTGATGGGTTTACTATGCTTAGCTGCAATGTTTTTTTATTATGGTATGGTGGATGGATCTTTTTTATTATCTTGAACTTTTGATGATCCTAGTGCTACACAAAAAAAATTATAATTAAGTGGTATGGTTATTTTGAAATAGTTCAACATAGGCAACTTAGGGCTTAATAGAGATTTAGGTTTGATTAACTTGGCATACATTTTGAATCATCTTAGAAATTTGAATTCCCAAACAAAATTTTCTCCAATAATTCTGAACTCATAAAGTTTGCTCAAGTAAATTATACAGAGGGGCATGAAAATTTAAAAATAGATAAAATCTCTATTTTTATATAATTAACCATACCAGATGACTTCTATAAGTTACCAAAAAACTTAGAGAGGTGCGAAAACATACCAATAACATTCTATAAATTTCTCACAATTTTAAATTAAAATCCTAATTATGGAATTTTGTGCACCATGTTTTTGGCATGAAAATTATAGTTTGCATCTCATGATTCATCTAGACTTAATAATTTTTATGAGAGGTGTATCAGGACATAGTTGAACATCCAAAAATATTTTGGAACTTTGGGAAATATATTGACAAATTTTGTAATTAAAATAGAGGATTTATGATTTTTAAAATTTAAAAATTATGAATTTTTTTCTTAAAATTTTTCCTCTAATCCCTGATAGTATTATGCACTTTTGATAAAAAAATTTCATAGACTTTGGGTAATAAGTCTGCTCATTGAAAATCTAAAAAAAAAACTATAAAAATTTCTTAAGGTTCGACTAACATTAATCTGGCTTAATTAGGACAATTCAATTTATTTAATATAGAATAATTGGCAATGATTTTGACTACCTTTATGTGGGCTAAATAAATAGTAGATTTGTAGGCATAGATTAGTTGATTGGCATATTTATGAGGGTCAAACATAGTTGTGTTGAACTATATTTTCTTCTCTTACATTCTCAAAAAGAATAACAGAAAATTATTTCACCTAGTTTAAATTATTATGCTAAACAACCTTGAAATGTGGATGTCCTTATTTTGATAACTTTCACCTTTTTGACCAAAAATGGTCAAATCTTTTGTCAAATTGTATTGATTAGATTTTTTTTTTTTCATGCTTAAAACATCATCACTAGCGCTTAAATTCAATAGATTATTTTACAATGATATTTCTGGTTAGTTTGCCTCCTTTGGCCTATATGAACCCATATATGTCAAATTCAGTCATATGGGCATAGTGGTCCCATCAATAGATCAAATTTATAACCAAGGTATTCTAATAACCTAAAGACATCTATGTAAAAGTCTAGGATCGTTCAGCTCGAGGTTTAGGAAACTTCATGCTCATTTAGGTTAAGTTGAGCCCTTTATGTTTGGTTTAATTTTTTAATGATTATATAGTTTAATTATAGTTAAAGTAGGTTTGAAAGGTTCAAACTAATCAAATAAGATCAATCAAGGTTGAAAATAGGAAATTCACCCTAGTCAACTCTTTAATATTATAAAGTACTATTATTTTTTTGCTACACCCTCATGCCTTCATACATGAATAACTCTACCATGAGTTCTTCCTTTTAATAAAAAAAACCAAAACAAAAATGTTTATAAAATAGTATTGACTTTTTACAATAATAATTCTATGTTAGTTCACCATCTTTTAAGTCCAAGGGAAACAAATGATAACTCTCCACTAATTTCATACGAATCAACACCTCTTTCCCCCATGTAATTTTGAAGAGATAGTAACTTGCAAAAATAATGGAGTATTATATGAGTGGTGACTAAAAAGAACTAAATATTATTGGATGTATTTCACATTAATATGAGTAAATATCAACATCATGAGAACATTTAAAATGTGATTCATAGTAGAATATAACAAGGAAATCAAAGTTGATATATAGTCTCTTGGCAACATCTTGGGTGATGATTTCTTGTGCTTTAATGCCTTTATACGTGTTTTAAAATGAAATTAACTAAGTCGTAACAAGGACACTCTCCCACAAGAAGAGTTCTCTTATGTCATTTAAACCAACTAACACTACAGGAAAATCATCAATTACCGACACATTTTTCCGGCGGCTTTCTCGCAGCCTAATTTTTTTGAAGAATTTTTGGCAGTTTTTCGTCGCCTAATAGTATTTTTTCTTAATTAATTTAATTAATTAATAAATTAGTTTATTTTTAATTAATTATTAATTTATTTTAATTAATTATTAATTTAATAAATTAGTCTAATTAATTATTAATATAATAACATATTTAATTAATTATTAACATAAGGCTTGCCAGGAAGCCGATAATTTTTTTTAAATTAAATTTTAGATATTTTTCGGGGTCTTTTTCCGTCGAAAAAACACAGGAAATATTTGCCGCTGGAAAAATACTGCTAGAAATATTTTTCCTACTCGTGTTTTACCGGCGAAAAATTTGTCGTCGGATAGCAACCGAAAATTTACAAAATCACTGAAAAATGTCGTCGATAATAACTGATTTTCCTGTAGTGTAAGGAGTTCTCCTTAGGCGGGGATAATCTAGGATATGTCATCAAGCAAGTACTTTTTCACTTGCTGTTGTCTTAGTCACTAGCTCCAACTATAGAGCATCATCCCCTCATCCAAGCTCTACTATAGGAGGACTCTCACCTAAGGTGCCTTAATTACTCACCATAATTATGCATACCACATCATCTTACCTCAACAACCTTAGTACACTCAACCATTCCGTCATGCTGATCAAAGACTCAGAGCAAGTTGAATGCAACTCCCAAACAATATACTACTACAGAGCTTGTCCAACTTTATACCACCTCGATGGTATACAAATTATCATAGAGCTTGTCCTATAACCCACTCCCCCATTGCATACTAAGTACTACCTTAGTCATGCAAAGATGAATGATCCATCTTAGTTATTTTGCCAATAAGAGGGCAACACACATATAAAATATGGTGCAGCATTTTTGTGTAGCAATGTATTTTTATCCTTTTTTTTTTATATAGCCTATTCTATAGCCCCCAAAATCCTTTAAATATAGGAAGTTTAGAGGTTTTTAGGGGGAAAAATAGACTTCGAAAGAAATATAAAGATCACTTTGGCAAATAGGAAAAATTCTACTTGTTTGAGATTTCAATTTTTTCTAAAAATGCAGAAATTCCCAATATTTTTGAAATAATATCCATACAATATTTTCACTATAACAAGCATATAATTTTTCGAACTTTAATTAAATAATTACGTAAGATTATACTAACAGTCTTCTAAAAATGCAGAGGTTGCAAATAAATTCTGCCAAGGAAAATGCCCTAACTTCAATAATTGTACAAAGTAATAAAAGGGTAGATCCGTCATTTCAAATCAGTTGCACCCGGCATGATCACTACGGCGTGCGGCCAAACACCAATAGGCTGAAGTCCAAAATAAGTGGCTAATAATATAATCCAGGCTGTCGGAGAAGATCACAGCCATCCAATCATGAACTCCTGCCACTTCCATACTTTTCTCCCGACTCTATAAATACAATCTGCGAACACCTTCGTCATTCATTCAACCAGGCAAAATCAAAAGAAAACCAAACCCATAGAATAAATGGAAGAGAAGAAGCAGATAGTGCTGGAGTTGTACGAAGGGCTAGCGAGTGGCGAGACGGAGAAGGTTGCTGTGCTTTTAACTCCAGACCTTGAGTGGTGGTTCCACGGTCCACCGGGCCGGGAGCACATGATGCGCGTGCTCACCGGAGTGGAAGAGGAAGATAAGCGCGGATTCCGGTTCAGGCCGCGGCTGGTGGTCGAATTGGGGAAGTGGGTGGTGGCGGAGGGGTGGGAGAACCGGGAAGACGTCTACTGGGTTCACGTCTGGGCGGTGGAGGGCGGTATCATAACTAAGTTCCGTGAGTACTTCAACACTCGCGTGACCGTTCGGGAACTCAGCCCGACAAATCCGGCTTCGGGGTGGGTGGTCAGCGATGGGAGCTCCGGCGGTCCGACGGTTTGGGAGAGCCGGGGGCAACTCGGCAGGTCGATGCCGGGGCTCGTGCTTGCCATTTGAATGAGTCGAGGGAGGTGGGGCCTACCTGCGGATGTTTCGATGTTCTGTGCGGAAAAACTTGTGTGGCATAGTAAGAACTGGCATGTAGCGAACGGCGAATTCAGAGTAGCGGCCGGTATGCCAGGAATTCCATTGCCCAGCCTTCAATGCCCACCTAAAAAAATTACCGTGGACGTGTTCGGCACGTGGATCTATTTTAAGTTTTTTTTTTGTTAAAAGCCTGGGCAGAGTGTATGTATGTATAAATTCGTTAAAAACTTTATTTATTAATTTTTATTTTTGAACTCTTACCAGTTCCACTTTTTCTCATTTTTTATTAATTTTTATTTTTAGAATTAAATGATAAAGCTCGTTTAAAAATTAAAAGGAGCATAAACTTTTTTTTTGTTCTGAAAAAGAATGCGAAATAATAATAATATAATATAAAATCAATATACTACAATTAATATATATATTTTAATTATTGGATTGAATAACACAAAAAATATAGTTTATTATTTTTTTTATTTTTCTTCTAAATTCCCCATAGCAGCACTAATGGAGAACGGCGATGGCAAAAAGGGCTATGGTCGATTGCGGCAAGCAGCCAATCGTGAAAATTCACACATGTGGTGTATTTTAAATTCGTTTAAATCAACAAAATCCAAAACTTTTGAAATATCTAAATTAAAAAATAAGAAATGCATTTGAATTTAATGCATTTATTTTTCTTGTAACTAAAAATAAAAAATTTCAGAAGTCCTGTTTTTTGCTTTTTACAGGTGTATTACATGGAACAAAATGGCATTTATTAAGGACTATAATGGTGATATAATTTTTTTTAGTGTGTCATAAATTAATTATTTCAAAAACATAATTATTATGTTCAATAAAAATAATTCATTCCCTTGTTTCAACTTCTCAAATGAAATGATTGCATAGTTCTGTGTTTGGACTTGCTAATTGAAGAGGTCAATGCACATTCACTTCATTTCTTCAAAATGTTCTTAAGACTTGATGGATATTAATTCACTTCTCGAAGTCTTCCGAGAGAGATCAGATTGGGGCAATTTTTAATTTTGAAGTATCTAACTGCTACGAGTCTTGATATTTCATCAGCTAGAGGAAGATTTGCTACAGGTGGACTTCTAATAATTTGTTGTGAATCTCTATGATTTAAGTGGAGTTTTTGTTTCAGCTACATCTTTTGTTTATGTGGGGTTTTTGTTTGTGTAGTGAATGTGTCAAATTTTTTGTGGCATTAGCGTGAAAGAAACGAGAGAAGGTATGGTGGCTCTATCCCTTCTCTAAATTGTTAATTACTATAATTTTGTTTTGCTGTTGTATTTGGATGATTATCTTAGACTTGAGCAGCGTTTTTATTTTGCTAGATCTTCTAGATCTATAACTATTTACAATGAACATATCTAGTAGAGTTTTTATTTGCTCATGGACATTCTATGATTTGAAATTAACAATAGAATTTTAAGTTTTGATATTCTATGATTACTTTTGATTTTTATTTTTGATAACATGACATACTGAGCATCATAAAAGGCTAGATGTTGGCAATGTGTGTCTAAATCTTCTACATATATCCAATGTGATGAGTTATTGTGTAGTGTTAAAAATCATGCATAGAATAGTATCATTTAGGGGTGTCAACTTTTGACACGACCCGAAAACCCGACTCGGATCCGACCCGGAAAATTCGGGTTGGACCCGACCCGTTTGATAAACGGGTCGGGTTCGGGTTCACAAATTCGACCCGTTTAAAAAACGGGTCTGGTTCGGGTTGACCCGGCGGGTTGCCGGGTCTGTGAGACCTCGTTCCCTTATTGTTCCTCTCTGACTTGGATTTTCCTCTCAGGATCGTCCGGGACGATATTTAGATCGTCCAGGCCGATCTGTACTGTTCAAAATATCGTCCTGATTTTGCTGATTTAAATTTGGAAGTTGTGATTATAAGATTTTTATTTTGTAAACAGGATGGTTCTTGTAAACTGGATCTTGGTACAACCAGGGATGGAGATATAATCACAGCCCACCCGATAGATTTGGAAGTCTGATAAGATAGCACTGTGTGGAATTACTGGAAGCTTGTTGGAATTGTGCCACCTGTTGAAAGCACTAGGCCTAGGGCCAATATTGTGTAAGCAAGATCATGTTGTAACTAATTGTCTTGCTTCGTGGTTGTCTCTTAACCATATGTCTGCGATTAATTTTTATCCACAAAGATGTAACTAATCATCTGTAACAATAGCTATAAATAACTCTTGTAACAGTGAAACAAGAAATACGAAAGAGAAATCTAAAGAATAAGCTTTGGTCTCTGTTTTACTCATTTCTCTAAACATTCACATATTGCACTTGTGCCGCCTGTTGTTATCTAATGGGAAGCTTGTTTAAGTTGTGATCTAATTGGAAGCTTGTTCTCTGTAACGATGATCATGATAGTGAAAGCTAGCATTACCCATGGATTCAGAACTTGTATCTTTGTTTGAATGCAACCATTTTCAACACAAATGGCTCATCAGCTCCCTTTTTGGCTGAATGCCATTGTTAATTTATGTTTACTAACTTGTTATGATAAATCCTAAAAGTTGAACTTAGGAAGAGTTCTGAAGAACTCTTTCTTGTTAAATAAAAAATATAATGGGAGTCCTACAAATTAAGCATTCAGGTTTTGTGTATTTTTTTTTTAAAATAAATTTTGGACATTTGTGGCGGTTATAACCGCCACACAAATTCAGATTTGTGGTGGGTAAAACCGCCACAATACTGAAAATCAATTTATTTAGATAGAATTTATGGCGGTTATAACCACTGCAAATCTAGATTTTTGTGGCGGTTATAACCGCTGATAAATCCTGCACTTCATCAGATCTACCCCGCCGGTCCTTAAACCACTGCGGAATGTCGTTGCAGCGCATTGCAATTGCAGCGGAGGTGCAGCGGTTTTAAAACCGCTGCAAAGGAAATTGTGGTAGTTATAACCACCGGGATAGGCCAAAAATTGTGATGCGATAGACATATTTTTTTGGTAGTGATAAACAACCGATGGATATTAAATAAATCAAATTTGCAAAAATAAAACATAAAGCTTAATAGGTTGATCACTTAAGCCTAGTACACAGTTTATTTTTTTGGACAATGAATCCTAATTTTAGGTTTGAAATATTATTATATTTTAAATTAATTTATATTTTGATTACATTTGCATGTTTGATATTCTTGCAACTTGTATATTTTTTATGATTCCAAATACTATTGTTTTGATTATTATTTCTCCTAACATATTTTTAAAAAATTATTTTGCTCTTGTGTGTATTAACATTTCAGGAAAATCATACTTCAGATTGTTGAGGACTTCAAATCAAGATCAGTTTAGAGTTTATTGTAATTAAAGTTTATATTTTTCATTTTATTTAGTCTGAGAGAGTGTGATTGTAATTGAGTAACTTTGCACACACACACCGGGGGAGAGTTTAAAATTCACATTTTTTAAAAACTGATCGTACTATATGATATCTGTTCGTACGGGACGATCTGGTCAGTTATTTTTTCCCGATGAGCAGTCGAACGAACATAAATAAAAATTTTTCTAAGTTTGGATCGTACTGTATGAACCTAGTTCGTACATGCCTTCTAGAGTACGAAATGGACAGGTCCTTATTCACTCAAAAATAATTTTTTCAAAGTATGGATCGTCGGGACAATCACAGTTCATACATGCTTTCACGAGTATGAAATTGACGAGTTCGTTCTCACTAAAAAATATTTTTTCTAAGTATGGATCGTATTGTACGAACCCAGTTCGTACCTGCCTTCTAGAGTACGAAATTGTGAGGTTCCATTTCATCCCAAAGTTTTGTTCAGACGAATTTTAAAAAAAATTTATAACTGATCGTACCCGATGATGACATCATCATATGTACGCCATCAAAAGTATGAAATAATGGGGTTCTTTTTCGTATAAATTTTTAATGGCGTACGCCATCATATGTACGCCATTAAAAATTTTCCAACTGTTTGTCCCGGACGAACTTGGTTCATACCGGACGATGATCGGGTATGAACTGATTTTGTACTGATTCATAATAGGTTCATACGCAACAGTATTTGAAATGTTCGTACGTACAAAATCCGATCATATTGTGCGATCATATTTGCTCAAAATTTAAAACATCAATTTTTTGGATAATTTTTCATGTACTTTGTATAAACAGTCTACTAAAAACTAACGTGAAAAAATCTTGTCTTTGTGATTTTCAAGGATAATTAAAATAGAGAGTATGAGAGAGTATTTAAGAGAGATTTATTACTAGTGGAGTATGAAGAGTTCACAAGATTACTCAAAGGTAAGGATCTCTGTGTAATTTAGGTTTTCATTTTTCCTCTTATCTTTCAAGATTGCTCGTAAGAAGATCTTTGAAGAAGATCCAATTCTCTGCTAATACTTGGAGGTGTGAAAAGATGAATGGTCTCTACCGACAGTTAGAGAGTGTGAACAGCCAATGGTTCTTTGCCGACACTTGGAAAGTGTGAAAAGACGACGGTTCTCTACTAACACTTGAAGAGTGTAAAAAGATGATAATTTTCTGCCGACACTTAGAGAGTGTGAACAACCAATGGTTCTCTATCAAAATTTGGAAAGTGTGAAAGGACGATGGTTCTCTACCCACACTTAGAGAGTGTGAAAGGATGATGATTCTCTGCCGCACCGGGGATTGGTGGAAGAGAGTTTTGTAATGACTTCTCAGCCTTGATGTGGGAGCAAAAGGAGAGACACTTTTAGTAGTAGTGCAATACCTAAAGAGAGAGTCTTCATGGAGTTGATGTAGGTCATGTTTGACTGAACCACTATAAATCCTTATGTCCTTTAAATTTATGTATTTTATTCAATATTTGAAAATTTTATTTTCAAATATTATCAATTAACTTACTACGAATCTTTAAAGGTTTTTAATTTTTAAATCCAAGAGTAATTTTTAAAATTACCAATTCATCCTCCCTCTTGGTTAGCCTTGAGACATTATCTTAGGTTTAGCAACCAAATCAAGATTCAACAAGTGATATCATAACTTTGTTTCAAAACCATAAGTTTAAATAACTTTTTGAAAAACGAGCATGGTTACTTTTGGAAATCAAAACATACCCGAAGGATACTCGATCACGAGACCTTCATTATTTGACAATATCCCTTTTGATTTTCTTAAAAACATGTATGTCTTACAGTCACTAGATTATTGTATGTGGATCTTAATTCAAGAAGGGTATATAAAACCAATTAGATTAGTTAATGGTATTAGAGTTGAAATATCCTTTATAAATTAGACTGTAGAAGAACATGACTTAGCATAACTTAATACAAAATATTTAAATAGTTTCTTTTGTGCACTTAAGTCAGAAGACTACATGCGGGTTTCAACTTATAAAAGTGAAAAAGACATATGGGGTAGTCTTTGTATTACTTACGAAAGGACAAATGAAATAAAGTAATCTAGATTAAATATCTTATTACATGATTATGAATTATTTTGTATGAAACTAAATGAATTCATTTCTGAAATGTATACAATATTTACTCAAATTATCACTTCTATACATACATTGGGTAGGGAACTAACAAATACTAAAATAGTTAATAAAATTCTCCATTATTTGCTTGATGTATATGATGATAAAATAATTATTAGTACAGAGTAAGAAGATTTAAATGTTAATCAATTGATAATCTTTTTGGTTCACTAATTGCCTACGAGCAAAGAGTGAGTCAAAAAAAGATTGATGCAGGTGAACAGTGAAAGGAGAAGAACATTATACTTAAAGTGGAGGAGTTAGAGTGTGATCTTTCATAATTTGAGGATGAGAATGAAATTACCTTAATGACTAGGCAATTTAGAAGTTTTCTTAAAAGGATGCAGAAGAGATGCCAATAGTGAAATAGAGGTAAGTTTAATAAGAATATTAAGATTTCTAATGATATAATTTGCTTTGAATACAAAAAATCTGGACACATAAAATCGGAATGCCCAAACCTAAAAATCCACTCCCAGCAATGAGAAGGTAGAGAAAAAATCAAATGTGAAGAAGGGTAAGAAGAGATTTCAAAGAGCTTTTTGGGAGGACTCGGCTTCAGATTCATTAGAAACAAAAAAGAAAGAGGAAGTCACCAACTTATACTTAATGGTCGATAATCTTGATCAGTCAGATCAAGAAGAGGTATGTGACGACCTATAATAAATTATTAGAAGTTTTTGAAAGAATTCATGATGCATATAAAAAACTAAAGAAAATAAATACTAGTATGAATTTAGAGTTACAGGAATTACAAAGAGAACATGAAATCCTTATAAAAGATTATGCATTAATAGATAACAATCACATGAGCTTACTTAATAAATTTGATGACTTGAATAAGAAGAATGATATTTTAAAATCATCATATGCTCAATTAAAAAAAGATTTTAAAAAGTTTAAGAATGAATCCGAGAATAGAGAGCATTATTTAAATTTTGATAAAAATATATTAGAAGATTTGAATACCTTTTTAAAATTGAAAGTGCAAGCTCTTGAAAAAAATAGAAATCCACCAACACTTGAAGATTTAACTAATCCTATTTTATGGCTAAAATTTTTAAAACACAGGAAGAATTAAGGTTATTATAGAAAATTAAAAAAAACTATTTCCTAGAGTAAAATACTTTTCTTGTGGGATGATTGCACATATAGCACACACTTGTACTTTATATAGCAAAACCCATTTAGTGTGAAAATCAAAGAGGCATAAATCTAGTCATATCATACATGCATCTAATTTTATTTTGCCAAAAGGAGAATCTAAGCTTGTTTGAGTTTTCAAGTCTAACATTTGATAGTTTTGCAGGAACGCTCTCATACAAGGCCTTGTGAGAGCATTTGGTACATGGATAGTGGTTGCTCAAAACATATGACTGGAGACACTAAGAAATTTATATTGCTAGAAGCCTAAAGTGGAGGCAAGGTTATACTTGGAGATAACACCACTAGGAAAGTGGTTGGATCAAGTAAGATTGAAAACTTGTAATATTTTTTCATTAATAATGTGCTACTTGTAGAAGGCTTAAAATATAATTTGTTAAGTATTAGCTAGCTATGTGATAAATAATACAATGTAAATTTTTTTCCCACTAGCTGCATATTAAGCCTAAATAGTAATGATATTTTGCATGGATTAAGGGTAAATAATATTTATATGCTATATTTAAATTGTATTAAAACTCCTAATACTTTTTATTTGAAAATTATTTTTGATTAATCATGATTATGGCATAGGAGACTCTATCACACAAGTATAAAAAAACTTTAAAAAAATTACCCAAAATAATTTGGTAAGAGGTATACCAAAACTTGACTTTACAAAGGATCACATTTATGATGCATGTCAATTAGGAAAACATATGAAGTCTTCTTTTCAGTCTAATAAGGATCTTAGAACTAATAAACCATTAAAGATTTTACATATGAATCTTTTTAGACCGGTTGGAACTATAAGTCTATATGAGGAAAGGTAAACGGATTTGTGATTGTAAATTATTTTTTTAGATTCACTTGGGTTAAATTCTTATATCATAAGGGTTAATCATTTGAGGAGTTCAGATATTTTTTAATTTAGATTCAGAGGAAACTAGGATGTGAGATTTTAATAATCCAATATGATCACAACGGTGAATTTTAAAATAAAAATTTTAAAATTTTTATAAAGAAAAAGGAATTGATTATAAATTTTTTGCACCTAAAACCTCTCAGTAGAATGTGGTAGTCGAAAGAAAGAATATAATATTAATTGAAGCCACTTGAGCCATGTTGACAAAATATTTACTTCCTAAATATTTTTGCACTGAAGTGGTTAGCACTATATGTTATATTCTAAACACGATGAACATTATATCAAAATTAAATAAAACACCATATGAGATTTTTAAAGGGAGAACGTCTAATTTGTCATATTTGCATGTTTTTTGATGTAAGGTGTTCATACATAATAATGAAAACTCTACCTTAGAAAAAATTGATCTAAAATTAGATAAAGGAATTTTCTTGGATACTCTAGTGTTGAAAAATCTTATAAAGTATTTAACAAAAAACTTTGGTAGTTGAGGAGACCACACATGTTATATTTGATGAATCTGGAATTTTATAAGAGCAAAATTTGGAGGATGATGAAATTGAAAATAATTCCTAAAAGATTTAGAAATTTAATTTGGATAAAAATTTGGAGATAGAAAATCTGTTGCTTAGAGATTTAAATTTTTTTAAAAATCACCAAAAGGAATTGATTTTAGGTGAACTTAATGAGGGTGTTAGGATTAGGCATGGACTAAGAAAAAAAGTCAATCATTTTGCCTTTATTTTAATGATAGAACCTAAAAATATAAATCAAATACTTTTGGATGAATTTTAAATTTTGGCAATGCAAGAATAATTAAATTAATTTGTGAGAAATAATATTTGGAAATTAAATGTAAAGCTACATGATCAAAGTGTAGTTAGAATTAAGTGTGTATTTAAAAATAAAATGAATGACTCAGGAGTTATAATTAGAAATAAAGCTAGATTGGTGGCTAAGGGGTATAATCAGATTTAAGGGATTGATTTTTAGGAGACTTTTGCCTCTAAAGAAAGCCTAAAGTAATTAGGGTTTGTTAACCTTTACCTATTTTAGAGGATTCAAATTATTTCAAATAGATGTTAAAAATATATTTTTAAATGGGGTGATTCAAGATGATGTTTATGTTGAATAAACTCCATATTTTGAAAATTTAAAATACCCAAATCATATTTTTAAATTGAAAAAGAAATTGTATGGATTGAAACATATACATAGGACTTAGTATGAGAGGTTCAGCACTTTTTAACTTGAGAAATCTTTTAAAAAAGGAAGTGTGGATACCACTCTCTTTTTGAAAAATTTGGAAGACGATTTATTCATTTATAAATTTATGTTGATGATATCATCTTTGGATTTATAAATAAAATTTTTTGTGATGATTTTTCTAAAATAATGAGTAGTAAATTTGAGATGAGTTTATTGGGAGATCTTAATTACTTTCTAGATTTTAGCATTAAGCAAATTGAGGAGGGAACATTTCTAAAGCAGTCAAAGTATGTTAATGACATCCTAAAAAAGTATGAAATGAATAATACTAAACATATTAGTACACCTATGAGTTCCTTAATTCAGTTGGATAAGGACCTAAATGGAAAATCTATTGATCAAAATAAATTTAGGAGAATAATTAGATCTTTTCTTTACGTTATTGCTAATAGATCCAATATTATGTATATTATTTATTTATGTGCTAGATTTTAATCAGATCCAAAAGAATTATATTTGATAGTAGTAAAAATGATTTTGAGATCTCTTTTAGAAATTTAGAACTTAGGGATTTTGTATCATAATTTTAGCTCTTCATTTGAAATAATTGGATATTCACAGAGGAAACTAGGATGTGAGATTTTAATAATCCAAAGTGATCACAACGGTGAATTTTAAAATAAAAATTTGAAAATTTTTATAAAGAAAAAGGAATTGATTATAAATTTTTTGCACCTAAAACCTCTCAGTAGAATGGGGTAGTCGAAAGAAAGAATATAATATTTAATTGAAGCCACTTGAGCCATGTTGATAAAATATTCACTTCCTAAATATTTTTGCACTGAAGTGGTTAGAACTATATGTTATATTCTAAATACAATGAACATTATATCAAAATTAAATAAAACACCATATGAGCTTTTTAAAGGGAGAACGTCTAATTTGTCATATTTGCATGTTTTTTTATGTAAGGTGTTCATACATAATATTGAAAACTCTACCTTAGAAAAAATTGATCTAAAATTAGATAAAGGAATTTTTCTTGGATACTCTAGTGTTGAAAAATCTTATAGAGTATTTAACAAAAGAACTTTGGTAGTTGAGGAGACCACACATGTTATATTTGATGAATCTGGAATTTTATAAGAGAAAAATTTGGAGGATGATGAAATTGAAAATAATTCCTAAAAGATTTAGAAAATTAATTTGGATAAAAATTTGGAGATAGAAAATCTGTTGCTTAGAGATTTAAAATTTTTTAAAAATCACCAAAAGGAATTGATTTTAGGTGAACTTAATGAGGGTGTTAGGATTAGGCATGGACTAAGAAAAAAAGTCAATCATTCTGCCTTTATTTTATTGATAGAACCTAAAAATATAAATCAATTACTTTTGGATGAATTTTAAATTTTGGCAATGCAAGAATAATTAAATTAATTTGTGAGAAATAATATTTGGAAATTAGATGTAAGGCCACATGATTAAAGTGTAGTTAGAATTAAGTGGGTATTTAAAAATAAAATGAATGACTCAGGAGTTATAATTAGAAATAAAGCTAGATTGGTTGCTAAGGGGTATAATCAGATTTAAGGGATTGATTTTTAGGAGACTTTTGCCTCTAAAGAAAGCCTAAAGTAATTAGGGTTTGTTAACCTTTACCTATTTTAGATGATTCAAATTATTTCAAATAGATGTTAAAAATATATTTTTAAATGGGGTGATTCAAGATGATGTTTATGTTTAATAAACTCCATATTTTGAAAATTTAAAATACCCAAATCTTATTTTTAAATTGAAAAAGAAATTGTATGGATTGAAACATATACATAGGACTTAGTATGAGAGGTTGAGCACTTTTTAACTTGAGAAATCTTTTAAAAAAGAAAGTGTGGATACCACTCTCTTTTTGAAAATTTTGGAAGATGATTTATTCATTTATAAATTTATGTTGATGATATCATCTTTGGATCTATAAATAAAAATTTTTGTGATGATTTTTCTAAAATAATGAGTATTAAATTTGAGATGAGTTTACTGGGAGATCTTAATTACTTTCTAGATTTTAGCATTAAGCAAATTGAGGAGGGAACATTTCTAAAGCAGTCAAAGTATGTCAATGACATCCTCAAAAAGTATGAAATGAATAATACTAAACCTATTAGTACACATATGAGTTCCTTAATTCAGTTGGATAAGGACCCAAATGGAAAATCTAATAATCAAAATAAATTTAGGAGAATAATTAGATCTCTTCTTTACGTGACTGCTAATAGATCCAATATTATGTATATTATTTATTTATGTGCTAGATTTTAATCAGATCCAAAAGAATTATATTTGATAGTAGTAAAAAGGATTTTGAGATATCTCTTAGAAATTTAGAACTTAGGGATTTGGTATCCTAAGTTTAGCTCTTCATTTGAAATAATTGGATATTCATATTTGAACTTTTTAGGTTGTGGGATTGATAGAAAGAGTACATCTGGAACTTATCAATTTATAAAATTTTTTTTAGTTTCTTAGTCCAGTAGAAAATAGAATTCTGTAGTCCTATCTACTGCTGAAGCTGAATACATTACCTTTAAAAATTATGTGGTACAAGTTCATTAGTTGAAATAATAGCTTATTGACTTAAGATTTATAATTGGCACAATTCCAATTTATTACTAATTCCAATTTATTTTGATAATACTAGTACCATTTGCATTTCAAAAAATTCTATTCAACGTTCTAAAACCAAACATGTAGACATAATATATCATTTTATTAGGGATCATGTATCTAAAATAAAAATTGAATTGAATCATATTTATATTGAAAATTAACTTGTAGATATTTTACAAAAGCACTAGCCTTTTATACTTTTAGCACATTAAGAACAAGGCTTGATGTGATTGATTTTAATGCTTAATTAAAATTTTCTACAAACTTGATATGTGTCTTTGTGTGTTTTTTATTTTTGTATTTAATGTGCTTGTTTGTGTAAGTCTTTTTTAATTTTTTATTTTTAATGTTTTGTGTGATTTTGAAATATTTTAAAAAAATTGATTTCATATTTCTTATCGATTGTGCGAATTTTGCTAAGTATTTTATTTATACTGTACAAAATTATTTTTATCATGTATGAATTCTGTATCACATAAATTTTTGTTTTGGATTAATCGCATAAAGTTTTAATTTTATAATACATATCATAGTGTAAAATATTTATATCATCCTGGACAATCTATATTACTTTGTCTATACACTTTTAGACGGTTATACGGGCAGAATCAGTTATTATAGCCGATAGTGTATAAACATTTAGATTGTACATACGAACCACATGTCATTCAGTGTGGGGGATGAACCTAACCATCTTTAAAATGATCTGAAAGTTCGTTAGGGATGTTAAGCCCTTATGAACTGGGCCAAGGCTAACAAAGAGAGAGATGAATTGGATAAATTTAAAACCAAAGATAAAACTCAAACTAAAATAACCACAAAGAAAACCAAATGCAAAAATTAAATGCGGAAGCAAATAATAAGAAAAGAACACACTAGATTTATAGTGGTTCGATCAAACCTTAACCTACGTCCACTCCTTGGAGGCACCCTCTAAGTATTGCACTAAAATAAGTGTCTCTCGTTTAGTCCCCACATCTAGGCAGAGAAGCCCTTACAAAAGCACTTCCACCTTCCCTGGTGCGACGGAGTCGCCGGGTCCTCTGACACTACAGAGATCTTCTTATTTGGTGAACTTACCTTGAGACAAGCCTTGAATCCGATGGTACTAAGGTGCGAGTTCACCGGAGCAACCGTGTGGAATCCCCTCCATACTCCCTTGAGTTCCCCCCCTCACATTATCTTCTCCCTCTCAAACTCCACCCTTTCATTCTTTCTGAATTGAGCCTATCATCCTAGCCGATAGAAAATCGTCTAGGATGAGGTGTTTTGCATAATGACGGCTGCTTTAATGAGGATGCCCTAATTAGGGTTTCTTCTTTTGAACAGATCATCCCGGCCGATATAAATATCGTCCAGGACGATGTTACCATAAACAGTAAACTCTAGGGAACAGTCAGAAACTCTTATACGTTACAAAGCATCAGGAGCCACAATAAATACAGTAGACTAAAGAAAGGAAAAAGGGGTACAAACTGACTCAGACCTAGTCTACCCAATCTTGAGCTGATTCCAAACTGCAGTCCGATCGTGTGAACCTGAAATATTAGTAGAAAGTAGTCATAGAGAAAAAGAATGTTTGCTATCATCAAAATTATAAGCCATAGATCCGCAACACGATCGTCCTGGATGAAAACTTGTTCATCTTTACAATCATTTGGTCAAAAAGCTTGTATGAAAACTTATGTGATTACGAAAAGTTGTTTCATTTCGAACATATTCGTTCGTATATATAAAATTTATTTTGTCATGTATGAATCATCAATCGTACAGTACGAAACCTTTTTCATATGCATGAAAGATCATTTTTTTTTAAATAGGAGGGCTTTAGAATTCATTTTCATTCACATCAATAGCCTCTTCCAATCCTTATCAACTTAGCAATGGCCAGTTATAGCAAGCAGGGTAGACTCACTAAGGGATCATCTTCCAGGAGTGGATATGACATCTTTCTATCTAGGGCAAATGAGGATTCTTTCCTTAGGTTTGTTTATGCTAAAATTATTCCTTCTAGAATCCTACTTCAAGAGGATATCCACTTTCAGGTGATGCATCTTTTAGCCACCACTCAATTTTCCTTTATCCTAACTTTGATTCATGCTTACAATAAAGAAACCTTTCACTATTTTTTGGCAAACATGTCTTTTAGTTCTGATGAGAGTAGGATAAGATCTTATATCCTGAAGAAAAGGTTAAAAATCACTAAGGAAGATTTGGGAACCATTTTACATTTAAGAACTCAAGGAGTTAGATCCCACACAATGACTTTAAAATCTAATTTTGACTAGTCCAAAATAAATAAAGTTCTTAGAGGGATTGAGTATGTAAGTCATTTGCCTAGGGTCTATATTTTAAACCAAAATGTAAGGGTCATTTAACATGTCATTAGAACATCTATTATTCCTAAAAGGTGGTGACCACATTAATATACTCCTCTTCTGTCCACTATTAACTATCTTATCATGACTGGATAACTTATAGATGAAGCCCAACTTATTCTTGATTATATTCATGGCCTTTTTGAAATTGAGCATGTTTCTCATAAACGGAAGAAGAATATTGCTTTAGGACACCTAGTGACCTATATTCTAGAGAAGAAGTACAACCTTATTCATCCCGAGCTTTTACTTGAATTTCCTATCTACTTCATTGATGCTTCATTTCGAGCACCTTTTAGGAAAGGTGATAATTTAAGTGAGGATTTTAAGAGAAATGTGAAATTATGACTATACAAAGTGATCATGGAGGAGAATTTGAGAATAAAAGATTTGAAGATTTTTATAAGGAGAAAGAAATTGATCACAACTTTTTTGCACCTAGAACCCCTCAACAGAATGTGGTAGTTGAAAGAAAGAATATAACATTAATAGAAGCCACTCAAGCTATGTTGACAGAATACTCAATTCCTAAATATTTTTGGGCTGAGACGATTAGCACTTCATGTTATGTTCTGAATAGGGTGAATGTAAGATCTAAATTAAATAAAATACCCTAGGAGTTACTAAAAAGAAGAACACCTAATTTGTCATATTTGTATGTTTTTAGTTGCAAGGTGTTTATTCATAACAATGAAAAATCTGTCTTAGAAAAATTTGATCCAAAATTAGATGAAGGTATTTTTGTAGAATACTCAAGTGTTGGAAAATCTTATAGAGTATTCAACAAAAGAACTTTGATAATTGAGGAGACCACACATATTGTATTTGATGAATTTGAAATTTTGGAAGAGCTAAATATTGTAGAAGATGAAATTGAGATTAACTCCCAAAAGATTGATAAAATAAATTTGGAAAAAAATTTGGAAGAAAACATGGAGATAGAAAACCCTTTGCCTAGAGATTTGAGATTTTCTAAAACCCACCCAAAGGAATTGATAATTGGTGAACCTAGTGAGGGTGTAAGAACTAGGCGTGGACTAAACAAAGAAGTCAATCATTCAGCCATTATTTCAACCATAGAACCCACAAATATTGATCAACCACTTTCGGATGAATTTTGGATTTTGGCTATGCAAGAAGAGTTAAATCAATTTGTAAGAAATAAAGTTTGGGAATTAACTACAAGGATAAATGATCAAAGTGTAGTTGGAACTAAGTGGGTATTTAAAAATAAAATGAACGACTCAGGAGTGGTCATTAGAAATAAGGCTAGATTAGTTTTTAAGGGGTATAATCAGATTAAAGGGATTGATTTTGAGAAGACTTTTACCCCTGTAGCTAGACTTGAAGCAATTAGGGTTTTGTCAGCCTTTACCTATTTTACAGGATTTAAACTGTACCAAATGGAAGTAAAAAGTGCCTTATTAAATGGGGTAATTCAAGAGGATATTTTTGTAGAACAACCTCCACGTTTTGAAAATTCTAAATACCCAAATCATGTTTTCAAATTAAAAAAGGTATTATATGGATTGAAATAAGTACCTTCCTACTTGATAGATCATTTGAAAAAGGAAGTGTGGATACAAATTTCTTTTTACAGAAATTTGGAAAGGATATACTCATTATATAAATTTATGTGGATGATATCATATTTGGATCTTCAAATAAAAATCTTTGTGTTGATTTTTCTAAAAAAATGAGTAGTGAATTTGACATGAGTCTTACGAGAGATTTAAGTTACTTTCTAGGCTTTAGCATTAAGCAAATTGAAGAGGGTACATTTCTTAGTCAGTCAAAGTATGTTAAGGACATCCTCAAAAAGTATGAAATAGACAATACTAAACCTATTAGTACACCTATGGGTTTCTTAGTTCAGTTGGATAAGGATCCTAAAGGAAAATTTGTTGATCAAAAGAAATTTAGAGGGATAAATGGATATTTGCTTTACTTTATAGCTAGCCTGCCCGATATCATGTTTAGTGTTTATTTGTGTGCTAGACTTCAATCAGATCCAAAAGAATCATATTTGACAGCAGTAAAAAGAATTTTAAGATATCTGTTAGGAACTCAAAACTTAGGAATTTGGTATCCTAAGTTTAGCTCTTCTTTTGAAATAATTTGTTATTCAGATTCTGACATTGTAGGTTATAGGGTGGATAGAAAGAGCACTTATGGAACATGTCAGTTTATTAGAAATTCTTTAGTCTCTTGGTCCAATAGAAAATAAAATCAGTAGTCCTATCTACTACTGAAGCTGAATACATTGCATTAGGAAGTTGTGTGGCATAAGTACTTTGGTTGAAATAACAGTTGATTGATTTAGGATTAACTATAGACACTATTCTAATTTATTGTGATAACACTAGTCCTATTTGCATTTTTAAAAATCCTATTCAGCATTCAAGAACCAAACATATAGACATCATACATCATTTCATAAGAAATCATATATCCAAAGGAGAAATTGAACTCACTCATGTTTCTACAGAAAATTAACTTGCAGATATTTTTATAAAACCTTTAGCCTTTAATACTTTCAGTGCATTAAGATAAGGCTTGTTGTAATCGATTTGAATGCTTAATTAAAATGTTTCTGTAACATTGATGTGTGTTCTTAGTTAATGTATTGTGTGTATTTATGAGTGTGTTATTTTCTGTATTTATGATTTTATGATTTTATGTTTTTTTTTATTGTATTTTTAGTGTGTTTGTGTTTTATTTTTGATTGAGTGCTTATTTTTAGAAAATTAAGTGAAAATCATCCAGAATGAAATTATTTTCGTACGGGACGAACTACGTTGTGTGTTAACTATCAGATTTGAACCGTCTGCATACAGTTTTTTAGTTTTTAATTTTCACTTCGTCTATACGATTTTCATGATCGTCTGGACAAAATTTTCAAATGTCTGTATGATTGGTTGATAGTTAAATGGATAAGGTCGCTTTTATTATTATTTTCATACATACAAACCTATTGTTCGTCCGGATGAACGCTTGGTGAATCGATGTGGGGGACGATTTCAACTGCCATTAAAATGATCTTAAATTTTCTGATCATTCAGGATGAACACCTGTTCATTTATGCAATCATTTGGTCAAAAGTCTATACGAAAGGACGCTTTGTAAAGTTGTGTGATTATGAAAAGCCTTTTCATTTTGGACTCATTCGTTCGTCCATACAAAATTTTTTTGTACGGGATGAACTGAATTTCATATGGGACAAAAAGATTTTCATCTGTACGAACAGTCGTATTTCATTAAATTGGCCAGCTATGAACTCAACAATCACACTCACACATCCCTTTCAGAACTCTTTCTTCCTTTAGATCTTATCCATGGCAAGTTCAAGAAAACGACAAAAGGTTCTAGCCAAGGGTTCACATAGAAATTCTAGCGATAACTTTCTATCCAAGGCCAATGAAGAATCATTTTTTAGATTTTCCTCCGCTAAGATCACCCCTTATAGAGTTCTTATTCAAGAACAACCGACCTTTCAAAGAATGAACTTGTTTGCTTCAACTCAATTCGGTCTCATTCTCACACTAGTCCACTCTATAACAAAGAGATCTTTTATTATTTCCTAGCAAACATGTCCTTCAATTCTGATCATTCTATCATAAAGTCATATGTTTTTAAGAAGAAATTAGAAATCACAAAGGCAGACTTAGGAATTTTTCTAAACTTAAGGACTGAAGGGATTAGAGCCCATACCTTAACCTCTATGTCTGATTTTGACTGGACTGAAATTATTTAGAGTCTCATTTTGATCAAAGATTTGTTCAACTTGAAACTCACCTACAGCAGCAGGATACTCAATATAATCAGGAGATGGGGTATTTAAGAGAGCAGATGAATGATATTTGTTCCAACATACCTTGAAGTGCAACTTAAAATTGAATTCATTATAAAAATATAATTTTTCTAAATTTAAGTTTTACTTATAACTTGATATAATTAAGAATGTCAATTTCATGTCTCTTATTAGACTACATTAATATTCAATATTATTATTGCAATTGTGATGTTTTCTTATTTTGTATTTCACTTATCAGTAAATATTGATGCACTTAAAAAAATTTAAAATTTTTTATTATTGATTTTGAAAAGATCAAGATTACTTTTGAAAAATATACAAATGTACAAAAATCAAGAAGAATGTGTAATGGTTCGCAATTTGAAAAAGAGGCACCAAATAAGCCCACAAGTAAAAAGATGCACAAAAATGTGCTACAACTATTGCGCAAAGTGCCACATGTGGTAGTTATTTTTTTCCATAATCTCTTAATTCAAATTGATCTTCTATACATTTATATTTCGTATTGAAATTTGAAATATACAAATTTTATATTCATCATTTATACAATTATTTTCTTTATCTTAGTGTCTAAATTGATTGATGTTTTTGATATATACTTTTTATTATCAATGTTATATCTCTTTCTTAAATTCTATGAATCATTTTTATTTACCTAATGATTTGATTTTATTTGTAATATTTATTTCAATCACTTTTAAGGATCAATTATCAAAGGATTATAATATGGACGCTTACATTTCTGTTTTTTTTCATCTTCTCTTTTTGTTGTTGTCAAAAAGGAGAAAAAAATATTATTCGTATCATATCTGTGTGCTTGTTTTGTATCGTAGTATTTTTATTTTATGTTATTGTATTGTTTTCATATCTTCATATGGTATATGTTTGTATTAAAAAAAAAAAGATAAAAGATAAAATTATTGTGCATTTCTTTCTTATTTTTATATGTTCATCAATTTAGGGGGAGTTTAGGAGATTCTTAGAATTTGAAATTTATACAAACAATAATTATTTTGCAATCATCAAAAAGGGGGAGATTGTTAAGAGAGTTGCTATTTGCATGTTTTATATTCTTGCAACTTGTAAAGTTTTGATGATTCCAAATATTATTATTTTAAAGTTTTGCTTTCTCCTAACATTTTTTAGAAGAATTGTTTTTGCTATTGTGTGGACTAACATTTCAGTATAATCAAACTCCAGACTAATGAAGAATTCAAATAAAAATTCAGCATGAGATAATTTGTAAATTGAAGCTTGTACTTTTCATTGTATTGAGTTTGAGAGGGAGTGATTGTAATTAAGTAACTTAGTACACACACACTTGGGGAGATTTTTAAAAAATCATACTAATCATACGGGAAGAACCAGGTTCGTACAGGACGATCAAGTTAGTTATCCCCTCAGAAGAGCAATGGAACGAACAGAAAGTGAGAAAATTTTTCTAAGTCCTGATCGTCCATATGAATTTTTCTATTCGTCCCAAGATGAAATGCTCTATGGAAAAATTTTATTCAGAAGAAATCCTGTTCGTGCAAGGATGAAATGTTCTATGAGAAATTTTCATCCAGATGAACTTCTATTCGTCCTAGGATGAAATGCTCTCTAGAAAATTTTTGTTCAAACGAAATCCTATATTCGACCCATAATGAAATGCTCTCTGTAAAAAATTTGTCCAGTCAAATTCTAATTCGTCCCAAGATGAAATTTTCTCTAGAAAAATTTTATTAAGACGAGCTCCTATTCATCCCAGGACGAAATGCTCTCTGTAAAAATTTTGTCTAGACGAATGCCTATTCATCCCAGGACGAAAATGCTCTATCCTTTCAAATTTTGATAATGTCCTGCAGTTTATCAAAACTGACCCATGGTATAACTGTTCGTATCGGACGAACTTAGTTCGTACGGGACGATAATTGGGTATGAAGTCAGCTCGTACCAATATACATTAGATTAGTATGCAACTGATTTAAGTAAATTCGTCCAGGATTATTCACGATCGTATGAGACGATCCACTATGTAAAGACTTGAATATCAGCAATTTTTGGATGATTTTTTGTGTCTTTCCTATATAAAGTCCAATTAGAACTACCTCTTAGTCTTTTTGCCTGCTGATCTTTATGTCAATTGAAGGGAGAGTCAAGGAGAGAGTGTGAGAGAGTGTTTGAAGGAGGATTCTTACTATTGGAACGTGAAGGATTCACTTAATACTCAAAGATAAGAGTCTCTACTTATGGTTTATGATTACTTTACTCTTTTCTCTCATCCTTCCAGATTTCTTATGAGAAGATCTATCAAGGAGATCCGGTTCACTACCGACACTTGGAGAGTGTGAACAGATGAAGAGTTCTTTGCCTACACTTGGAGAGTGTGAAAGGATGAAGGGCTCTCTGCCCACACTTGGAGAGTGTGAAAGGATGAAGGGTTCTCTACCCACACTTGAAAAGTGTGAAAGGAAGAAGGGTTCTCTTCCCACACTTGGAGAGTGTGAAAGAACGGACGGTTCTATGCCAACACTTGGAGAGTTTAAAAGGACAACGGTTCTTTGCCGCACCGGGTAGTGGTGGAAGAGAGTTTTGTAAAGTCTTCTCCGCCTTGCTGTGGGTGCAAAAGGAGAGTCACTAGTGATATTAGTGCAATACTCGGAGGGTGCCTCCGGGGATTGGATGTAGGTCGTGTTTGACCGAACCACTATAAATCTTGTATCTTTTTATTTTCAGCTGCCTTTAGTTTTATTGTTTAACTTGTGGTTGAAAAATATTTTTTATAAAATTCATTAAAGTAAATTTTCGGTATAAAATTTTAAGAGGGTAAATTTTTAATTATCAATTCACCCCCCTCTTGGTTAGCCGCTGGGACATAAGCTTAGGTTTAACAACCTAATTCATAGTGAATAAATTTTAACAATTTAGTTATGAGTAGAAATTAATTTTTTACCCTAGAGAGCCTAACAAAAATAGGCCACACGCATGCAAGAAAGAAAACTATAAAATTATACTATTTCTACAACATAATCAATGGTAAACACATCAATATAAATATAACATGGAGTAAAGAAAAGAGTCCATGGCAAGCATCATATAAGTACAACATAAGGTCTGCTGAAAAGTAATGGTGGCCAGTCCCCACTGACAATAACTTAGATTCTAATCCTACTAAATGACGCAAGTCTTAAAAGTATGACATTTTATCTTCAAGTCTTCATCTTCAGGTGGATCTTCCTTCTCCGGTCATCTTCCTTTGGATCTTTTCTTTCGGGCTCTATAAGGTTCGTCCTCCAAAAGGGTACCAAATTGTTTATGAAATTTCCTATAAAGGGCTTTTCTTTTTCTCTTTGGGTACGTAGTGTTTGAAATATTCTACTTTTGATGACTTTCAAAACTAGATACTTTTACAAATTACATTACATTAGAAAGAGAAAAATTTAGATTCTATTGCATGGTTATCCTAATATAAAATATCAAGCAATTAATATAAGATATCCCAAGAAGCTAACATTTATATAGAAAAGGAAACACAGTTAGCCACGCTCTTTTAATTTTAAAGGGAGCTAAGTAGTTTCTAAAGCATATGTAGAAAATGTTAAGATAGTTGCTATTTGCATGTTTTACATTTTTGCAACTTGTATAGTTTTGATGATTCCAAATATTATTGTTCAAATGTGTAGTTATCTCCTAACAATTTTAGAAGATTTGTATTTGTTCTTGTGTGTACTAACATTTCAGGAAAATTGAACTCCAGACTACGAAGACTTCAAATCAAATTCAGCATGAGATACTTTGTGATATTTAAATAGAAAAGGAAACACACTTAGCCACGCTCTTTTAATTTTAAAGGGAGCTAAGCAATTTCTAAAGCATATGTAGAAAATAGTGTTAGTTTGAAGGCTTAATTATTTTTACTCCCTTTATTTTAATGTTGTATGAGCGTGGCCACCTACATAAGACTGAATTAGTAGCAAAAGTGCCCATAGCCTATGGGTAATCTATCTCACAAATCACATCACAAAGAGAAAGTATAGTAATAAAATAAAACATCATAATAATGATCATAACACATATGTGCAATCAACACACATGCCATATGCAAGGGTATCACATCATATTAGCAAAAAAAGTAAAACACCATCCCTAATCCTAGAACTCCAAGTGCTGCCCTAGCAAATCTGTTAGTGTGTAGTAGTCTTGTGTGGATTTGAGTAGTTCTTATGCTGGGTAATTAGTTTGAATGATTTGGTGTTCAGGTTTGTTGAAGGCTTAAAGGGGAAATTTGATTAAGGCTTAAAAATTAATGAATTAAGAACTATTTTAGTTAATTTAATCTATTGATCCATTTTAATACTTAGGATAGAAATCTCTGAAGTTTAAGTTACATTAATGGATTTTAGAAGGTTCGGAGTCCTCCTATCTGCTAGGTTAAGGGGGGTCCAAAAGGTCACTATTAGAAACATGCTATACTTAGGGAATCTAGCATTTTAATTATATATTAGGGCTTAATGGGAGTAGTTAGACTATGAGTTTGTTGGGTTTAGAGTTTTTTAGGAAAAGTTATGAATTTTGAAAGTTTCAAGCCCTAGTTA
Source organism: Dendrobium catenatum (assembly GCF_001605985.2). Taxonomy (NCBI): domain Eukaryota; kingdom Viridiplantae; phylum Streptophyta; class Magnoliopsida; order Asparagales; family Orchidaceae; genus Dendrobium; species Dendrobium catenatum. The sequence goes on from NW_021319598.1 coordinate 175,166, forward strand.
ATGAACTACGGTTGATTGCGGAGTTGACGTTTTAATTTAGGTTGTTTTATAGAAACCTAATAATTTTAATAAATACTAGATTTTAAGTAGAGTTGAATGCCTTTTGGTTTGCCTAATTTAGATTATTTTGTAATTAGTTATGAATTTTTAAAGTTGGGGTAATGACTGAATTATCAAAATTATTTAACTAAGGGATATTTTAAGGATTTAGATCCAAATTAGCTCCAAATTGATTGGAATCACCCTAAAGGTCAAGAATGACCAAAAGAGATGTTTCCAATTTTTTGGGAAAATTTTAAAATTTTTAATAATTTTTAATTATTTAATATGCTCTAAAAGATGATTTTTAATAAAAATTAAATTAAGGTTCAAATTGGAGTATAATTAAAGGGATTTTAATTATTTGAGATAAAGGATTAAATTTTAAGAGCTTAATTTTTTATGGATATTTTTTTATTTAAAATTAATTTATTAGAATTTTTTGAAGTTATCAGGATTTAATTAAGAGGTAAATTAGGTTTTCTAATTAAGGGGTTTAAAGGCTCTTAAAATTTTCTAAAGAATTCTTAGAGGATTAGGAGGTAAATTAGTTTTTCTAATTGAGGGGTTTAAAGGCTCTTAAAATTTTTTAGAGAATTCTGAGAGGATTAGGATGTCACTAAGTTCTTGTTTTTAAAGTTTTATATACATTATAGATCTATCCTAGCTCATAGAATTTTTTTAACTTTGTTAGGCAAGTCATCAATTATTGTCCTTAGGTTGTCACTATGTTAAGTAGGTTTAAAGTCAATTTTTGGGACTAACCCCTGAGGTAACATGAAGGGAATGCAACAAAACATAGACACACCAAATCCTAGGATCTAGGAGGGCCTAAACAAGGTGCTCGTTTGTCCTACTCAAGCAAAACATTATTAAAAAAATTAGTGCAGCATGCTTAATAATGTCATTAGTGTATAATTGGAACTCAATCACCAACTAATCTATCCCCCATGAATGTTATTCATAAACACAATCTATATTTAAAATTGCACAAAGTGGATTTCCAAAGGAAATGGGATTTAACA
>NW_021319598.1:176760-224797 GCF_001605985.2 Dendrobium catenatum
GGGGGGTGGGGGGGTTATCATGCGATATCTAAATGTCCTTATTATAAAGCTAATTAACCCTAAGTTTCCTAGGCTAGAATTTGAGTTTTACATCAATCCAATAAATGGATTCAGGAGATCTGGGTACTATTGAGCTTGTAGACTATCCATGAATGTTTTCCTAGTTGATGTCGAGCCTTGAAACACCCTCAATCGATGGGAAAATTCCTTGGAAAGAATTTTATCTCGGTCACCAGAAAGTTCGTCCCCAGCAAGGGTTTGATAGTGGATTTGAGTTTAAGAAGGTGGAGAGATGTTAGGGGATCTCACACATGAGAGTTCTCAGGTTTGGAGCTCTTAGGAAGAGAAATAATGCAAAAGTCTCTTCTAAGATGCCCTAAGCCTCCTATTTATACCTCTAACCCTATGATCAATGGCTTAGATCAAATCTGAAGATAATTAAGAGGGAGAGGAGGTGATTTTGGATGGGAGTTGAATCAAGACATGATTTGGAATGATTGAATGCATTAATTAAGAAGATTGTGACCTAATTAACCTCAATATGACAAAATAAGGCTTGGTTTGACCAAGCTAATTGTTGACCTAATCAACATGGTGAAGCAAGTCCAAGGGATGAGGGGTCGGATCAAAGAAGGTTTTATATTAGTACGAGATTGATTTGGGCTCAATATGGGCTTAATGGGTTAACCTGAGTTGACCTGGTAAATCAAGTTGACCCAGGGCATAGGTCCTTGCCCAATAGGTCGGGTCTGACCTATGAGCACAAGCCTGGTCAATTTGACCAAGTCAACCCTTTCACTCATGGTATAAGTAAAATGAAGGTCAACAAATGGACCCCTAACAGGGGATACAAACTAACTAGTGAACCACACATGTTGGCATTGATCGAATATGACAAGCAAAGTAAAGTAACAAGCACAAGAAGAAGATCACCAAAGGGTGAAAAAAATAGGGGGGGTCCCCTCCCTGCCCTAGGGTAGCAAGGGTAGAGTCCGTGAGAGAACAAATGGGAAGGGGGTAAAGTGCCTCACATCCACCTAACTATATCAAATAAGTGAATATGGATATAGTTGATGTTCAACTGACCACTTCAAAATAATAAAACAAAGAGTGAAAGAAGTAAAACAAAGTACACAAGTATGAGGTCACCAAAAGGTGAAAAAGTGGGGGGGGGATCCTCTACTTTCCTTGCCCTTTAGTAAGGGCAGAGCCGAGGAGAGAACAAAGAGCAAAGCAGTAAAGTATACTAACTAGTTACATGACCATATCGAAATAGTAAGGTAGAGGGTGAAAGTGTCCCACATTTACTTGACCATATCAAAATAGTGAATGAGGAGCCCAAGTAAAAAAGCAAACCAACAATCCATCTAACCTTATCAAAATAGCAGAATAGAATGTGAAAAGGATGGTGAGGAATGCCTCTCAAAGACTATATCAGACTCTCTCTACCAGGTAAGATTTAATATCTGCCAGACCAAATTAGTGTAGCAAATGAGGAACAACTCAATACTCACTTGATCCTTCTAACATAGTGAGTAAAGAGCCAGGATCTGATACCTGCCTGATCATAATATGATAATCAGAAAAAAAAAGGGTGGTGAGGAATATCTCCAAGGGACTTTGTTGGGTTCTCTCAACCAGGTAAGGTTCAATATCTGCCAAATTAGATTGGCATAGAAAATAAGGAATGGCTCAATACTCACTTAATCCTTTTAAACAGTGAATACAAAGTCAGTGTCTGATGCCTGCCTGATCACAATAGGATATAAAAAAGGAAAAGGTGGTGAGGAATGCCTCCCAAGGAATATCATACTCTCACAACCAGGTAAGCCTCAATAATTTCTTCACTGGATTGACTCATTGAATGAGGAATAAGCTCAATACTCACTTGATCATTTTGAATAGAGAATAAAGAGTCAGGGTCTGATGCCTACCATATCATAATAGAACAATCGGAAGGAAAAGGGAGGTGAGGAATGCCTCCCAATGACTCTATCAGGCTCTCTCAACTGAGTAAGGTTCAATATCTACCTGACCAGATTGACTCAACAAATGAGGAACATGCTCAATACTCACTTGATCATTTTAAATAATGAATAAAGAGGCACGGTCTGAAGTCTACATGATCACTACAAGATAATCAGAAAAAAAAAAGTTGGTGAGGAATACATCCTAGGGACTCCATGCTCTCTGAACTGGATAAGGTGTGAACCTCTAAAAGAGCACCGCGTGAACGGGTCAATTGGAAGGGACAGATTGGATCGTGCATACGACTAACCATTGAGGATAGAGGATGTCGCCAACACACCCCGATGGGTAGTAATATACACGTCCTAGTCACGGGTTTCCCCCATCCGATACAGTAGTTCGAATGAGATTTAGTAGATGTGGGACCGAGTTTCCCACGGGCACAAGCCCCCGTGGTTAATTACATCCCAGGGCAGAGCCCAAGAAAACTCTCGATTAAGGATCATATATTATCCCCTCTTAAAGTAGGATTGGCATAGGGGAAATAGACTAGGAAGTCCTATCTAAAAGGAAGAAATGGTCTCAAAGGGCTAAGTCAACATGCACGGCTCATACCAGCACTCGGAGGCTCTAGGTACTAAAGAGAAACTGGAGAAAGAAAGACAAGCAATCAACCACATGCGTGAGAGAAGAGATGAAGGTGGCGTCATCCTATGACGCAGATAAGTAGGATTTAGGGTCCCTAAAAAGAAGGGACCTACCCACTATTTAAGGCATACTACGAGACCGAGTGTAGTAGCCTCGAATCCTAAATCTAGGTTGGGCTTAGTATTCTACGAAATACTAAGACCCGTGTCCTAGCTAATGCAGTGCAAAACCTGGACTTACCTAGGCCTGTATTGGGGAGCCAGCTAACCACCTAATCATTTTAAAACCATGCTATCAAATCAGTTATGTAAGATGGGTGGGTGGTGCAGTTCTTTGGAAATAGGACTGATATCTTGAGAATTTTCTAAGTGGTCCTAGACTTATGTGGGTCAGTTGCCTCTAGCTAATGCAATTAAGTTTTAATTAGTTGGTTACTAATGCAATGCATGCTAGTTAAAATGTCAGCTCATGAATGCTATAGAATTTTAAAAAATAGGTTTATAGAAAATCATTTTTTGAAAAGACTAGGTCTCCCTTGGTACGGCACTTCATCCTCGTAGGCCAGATAATCTGGACTCTACCCGCAGGCAGGGAGATGTCTTATAGCATGGAAAGAAAGATGCAACAATATGCATGCAACCCGGGACGATTTCGGCAATTCCCTAGGTACATTAGATTTCTATGTTATTTAAACTTAAAATTTTAAAGATTAGTTATGAGTAGAAGAATTTTTATAGTCCTTAAAGAGCCTAACAAAAATCCAGGCGAAAACAAAATCGGCATGCAAGAAAGAAACCTAGAAAAAGCAGATAATTCTACTGCACAATCAGGTAAACACATCAATATAAATCCAAAAATAATCAACTAAATGGCCATAGGTAAATTGCCCTTATTATAACCCAGATATGCAGGAAATAAAGTGGCCGGGCACCACTGCCAACAATCAGGAATTCTAAGCCTATGACAGACGCCAACAACTTTCAGTGGGATATTAGGTCTTCAATCTTTAGCATTTTGGATGTCTTCTCCTTGTAGTCTTTGGATCTCTCCTCCTTGGACTCCTTGGATCTCACCTCCTTGGACCCCTTGGATCTCTTATCCTTGGACTCTTGGATCCGTCGTGGCTTGAATATCCAAACGAAGAGACAATTCCCCCCTAGAAGGGGGGTATTACCTTTTCTCTTTGGATACCTAAAGCCATCCAACTCAATATTCAAAATGGAAGAAGACTCTCCCCTTTAAGGATGCATTCTTCTTTTGGAATCCGAGTTGGATAAGAATATCCCAACTCAAAGTTGTTTTCATAACTCTTAACAATTATTATAAATTTTTCATCAAATATGAAGCAAAAAAAATCTAAAGGACCTGCATGGTTATCTTAATAAAAATCCCAAGTAGTTATATATGGAAATGAAAATAACTCAAACCATTGACCTTGTGCCAAGTCATGCTCTTACTTATGAGGGCTAAGCGATCCATCTGTGTAATTATAATTATTATTTTAGCCCTCATTTTATTTAGGGGGAGCTGAGCAAGCACCTGCATAAAATATTATTAGAAATCGTGATAATGCTCCCCCTTTATTAGCTTGAGCATGGGCACACAACAGAAAAATAAAACCCAACGGCTTAGCCTAGATTTAGAAGTGGTGCCCTAGCAAACAATTCTATGTGTGTGTAAGGCTTGTGTGGTTTGGATAGGTCCTGATCAGGGTAGTTAGTTAAAGTTATCTAGAGTTCAAGTTTGTTGGGGGTCTAAAAAGGATATTTTAGTTGAAATTCAAATATTAGTAAATTAGAGTCCATTTTAATTATTTCAGTTTGTTTATCAGTTTTAAGAGCTTAGGATACTGATATTTAAAGTTCAAGTGATAGTAGCCAATTTTAGAAAGTCCCGGGTCCTCCTAGGAATTAAGCTAAGAATCCAAAAATTCATTATGGAAAATAGGTTAGGCTTAGGTCTTCTAATACCTTAGGAAAATACTAGACCTTAATACGAGTAGTTAGATAGGTAGTAGGCTGAAATCAGAGTTTTCTAGGCAAAGTTATGAATTTTCTAAGTTTCGGGTCCTAAATGAACTACGGTTGACCAAAAAGTTAGCTTTCTAATCTAAGCTATTTTCGGGAAACCTAAGATTTGTAATAAATACTAGATCCTAATTGGAGTCTAATGCAAGTGAGTTTGCCTAATTTGGAATTTTCTACAATTAGTTATGGTTTTTCTAAGTTCAGGGTATATATGGAATTTTCTAAATTTCCTAATAAAGGGCTAATTTTATTGTTTTGATTCAGATCAGCTCCAAAATGATTGGAATCACTCCCAAAGGTCAGGGATGACCTGAGAAGGTGTTCCCAAGTGTTTGGAGAAAATTTGGGATACTTAATAATATTTTATGAATTATTAGGGGCAAAATGGTAAATTCTACCTATGGTCAAATTAGGGGTTAACCTGAAGTCAAATTAGGGGGCCCTATTTATCTAAGTTCAAGGATCCGATTCTGGTAAGTTTGAGATATTATGAATAATTTTTTGACCTAAAATGTATTTATTGTAATTTTCAGAAGGTCTCGGGGCCTCATTCAACAGGTTAATTAGGGTTGGTTAATTAAGGGGTCTAAAGACTCCAAAAAATTCCTAGAATATTCTGAGAGGTTTATGATGTCACTAAGTTTAAGTGTTGAGGTTTTCATGTTAATCACTGATCTACCATAAGCCCTAGAAAATATCAAAGTTTGCTAGACGGGTCCTTAATTTTTGTCCTTAATGTGTCACTACGTTATATGGGTTTAAATGGAGTTTTACACTAACCCTCAAGGCAATAATTCATGGGAAACATATAAAAGCAGTAAACACGCCATGTCCTTAGATCTAGGAGAGCCTAAACTAAGTGGTCATGGTGCAACCTACACATACGATCTACGACGAATAAAAAGTAAGTACGAATAATGAAGGGATTAGTGAATGATTGTAATCCAATCACCCACTAATCCACTACCCCATGATTTCTCTTCATTCATAGAAGCTATGTTTAAAATTGCATTTGATGAATCTCCAAAAATTAGGATTTACAAATATATGTAATTTTAAAATAATCAAAATACCTACATATATATAAATTTTTAGAAAATAATATTATCAAAAATAGGTGAGTTTATAATACATGAGTATAGGGGAGACACACTGGTCATTCATGCAAGGTTTCAAAATAACTTTTAATTTAAAAATAATTAGAGTAATTAATTATTTAAATAAGGTTAAAATAGTCACATAGGGATGGGTGACAGAAATCTGTTCGAAAAGTAAAAATCAGTGATTCAAAATAATTTTAAAATATAGTAGGTATTTTTCTGAAAATGTCAAGAGGTTGCGTGCAAAAATTTGATTTAAAACGGAAAAGATATGAATTTTACAAATTTAAATACAATAATAGGATATTTTTAAAATGGTGGTTTTTGCTATTTTAAAAATAATTACAAATATACCTAATATTTTTAAACAGGAATGGTCTCAAATCATGCAGAATTAAAATAAGAACAAAACAAGTTGCTGTGCATCGAAATCTGATTTAAAACGACGGAGTTATGAATTTTTGAAGTTTAAATGCAATAAAAGGGGTTTTAAAAATAATTTAAGCTAAATAATATTTAAAATAATTAAAATATAGCATAAAAATCATACTTTTATAGTTCTGAAATTTGAAGTAATTTAAAAATATATAATAATAATAATATTTTAATTATTAACAATATTTTATGTGATTTAACTAATTACAATAATTAAAGTAATATTTAATTATTAGAAAATACATTTTTTTAATATAATAAGGTGGGTTTTGGGATCCGCTGTTTGGCCCAAACACAGAACGGAGAAATCACAGCCGTTGATCTAAAGATCAACGGCTGCGATTTCGTGTAGTTCAAAAGGGACGAACCGAAACCCTAAATAGTTTTTTGCCTCGTTCTCCCAAAATACTCAACAAAATGCAATGAAATTTGAAACATAGGCTCTATACATGAAGAGCATTCATGGGAGAGTGTTTGTTTGGCAAATAATCAGCTTTTCGAAAAGCTATTTAACCCGAAGCTATGTGATCTATTCTAAGGATTTTCGAGAGATCTAACTATCAGATTTTTGCGTTCTTGGGCTTATTGGACTCGTGGAGCATGAAGGAATATTTCTCTATTTGATGTCGATCCCTGGTTCTCCTTTGATCGAGCGGGATTAGTCCTGGAAGGGTTTCACGCTCTGGTTCGCCGGAGGATCGCCACCGGCAGGCTTTGACCGGTCGGATTTGAGTGAGGGAAGATGGGGGAAGACTCCAGGAGTTCTCACACAAAATTTCAGACCTTGTGAAGGTCTGAGGCTAGAGAAAGAGCAAAAAGTTCCCAAATAAAACCTAAATTTCCCTATTTAAAGCCCTAATTAATGCACGGACGGTTGGGATCGAATCCATAGGTAATTAGGAGGGAAATCCATCATATTTGGCAGTGGTTTGAATTTTTAAAATGCTAAGAATTGATTAGAGCATTAAATAGGCCTTTAATGGGCTCTAAATAGGTTATTTTAACCTTTTGAAGACTTGGTTTGACCAAGTCGACGATTGACTTGGTCAAATCAGTCAAGAGAGTCAAGGGAGTCAATGGGTTGAGCCATGAAATCAATTTAAAATTTCTTTTAGGCTTAAAGGGTCCAAATTGGTCAACTCTGGTTGACTTGGTCAACTGGGTTGACCCAGGGTCCAAGTCAGGGTTCAACAGACTCGACTCGACTCACTGACGACTCACTGAACCCATCGGAGAGGGTCATGGGGTCTGGCTTGGTCAATTTGACCAAGTCAACCTCTTTGACAAGCAGTCTGGGCAAAATTGTGGTCAACATAAGGTTCAACATCTGCTTGAACAGATCAACTCAGTAAATGAGGAATGAGCTAAAAACTCACTTGATCCTCTCAAAATAGTAAATAAAGAGTTAGGGTCTGATGCTTACCTGAGCACAAGAGGACAATCAAAATGAAAATGGTGGTGAGGAATACTTCCCACCCAAACATTCTGTTGGGTTCTCTCAATCAGGTCAGGTTCAACATTTATCTGACCAGATTGACATAACAAATGACGAACAGGCTCAATACTCACTTGATTGTTCCGAACCAGTGAATAAGGAGTCAGTGTCTGATGCCTGCCTAATCACAACATGACAATAAAAAAGAGAAAGAGTGGTGAGGAATGCCTCATAGGTACTCTATCTGCTCTCTCAGTTGGGTAAGATTCAAGATCTGACTGACTAGATCAACTCAATAGATGAGGAGTGGAATCAATACTCACTTAATCCTTTTGAACTAGAGAATAAACTGTCAAGGTCTGATGCCCTCTAGATCAAAACAGGATAATAAAAAAGAAAAGGGTGGTAAGGAATGCCTCCCAAGGACTCTATCAGGCTTTTTTAAGGCTCAACATCTATATGACCAGATTGGCTCCGCAAATGAGAAACATGCTAAATACTCACTTGATCATTTTAAACTAGTAAAATAAAGATTCAAGGTGGTGGGGTATGCCTCCCAAGAACCCTAACGGGCACCCCACTATATAAGTAAGTAAACAACTATATGCCTAACCATATCAAACTAACATACTAGAAGGTGAAAGACACCTAAACACCAACCTTATATAGATCTGTGTAGGGATATGAGGGAGAAAGTAGAGGTAAGTGGAGGAATTCCAAGAAATAAGTTATTTAAGAATTCCCAAGCCAACTTTTAGTTATTACGTGGTAGATGACAAATCGTCGTAGCCATTAGTATCAAAATGTAAGTGAAATTCCTTAGGCAACTTTATCAACAAAATAATAAAAAAGGGGAATTTGAGCTCTTTGAGAGTAAAACCGAGTTCCACCTTTGACAAGGGCAACAAATTTTGCTCAATTGAGAGCTTCCATTTTTTTTTTATCATATATATATTTTGTATTTTATTTTATTTATTCACAATCATTGATTGGTTATACCCCATATTATCTAAAGATAACACAAGATAGATGCGACATTTAAGTATCAAAATATCCTCTAATGATTGGAACACAAAAAGAGGGAGATAGGGTTGGCTTTAATACCTCAGGCCATGTTCGCTATATGAACAAAATTGGAGAGAAAGAAATTAGAAAAGATATTACAAACAATTGAAATATTAGCTTTGATAACCAGACCACATTCGTCATATGAATAAAATTAGGGAGGACAATTATGAAAAAATTAATATATGAATGAAAATTATATACGGATAGTGGATCAGCATTACCACTCTCCACTGGTATGGGTTGGTATGGATTTTTAAGAATCTTAGTCAATGGTTTTAATATCGCAGACCAGGTTCAACTATTGTGAACAAACTAGGGAGCATAGTTATAATAAAATTTATAGGAGAAAGAAATTAACATAATGATATTGGATCAACATCACCACACCTGACTAGTGTAGGTGGTCATGGGACTAGTATCTCATCTTAGAAATGTAAATGAATTATTGGTTTTGATATCCCAAATCACACTTGGGAGAAACAAGCGAAAGTGGAGAAAAACAAATTATCATAAGGAGGGGACAAAACAAAGTTTTTATTTTCTATCACCAATGTGATTGGTGTGCAAAAATATAAGCACAAAAATCCCTACGACTTATCAACATATTATCTTTAAGGATGGCTTTATACTCTTTGTAATGAACATCATATAGTAGAGGAAAAATCATCGTTGCCACATAAACTATCAAAAAATAAGAAGTATCCTTTTAGAGGCTACAAATATGGTGGAATATTTATAAGAGGTAGAGATGCTCCTCCTACGATATGCTAAACTCAGGAATAATACTTTTTATGGTACTGCCTGTTGATGACAGATATAGGATAAATTCCATTTGCATCAACAAGTAGGTAAGCACCACCTTTGTAGACTTGATCTATAGAAAAGGGGCCTTCCCAAATAGGCTCAAACATTCCACTTCGACGACAGCACGAAATGATAGGACTTCGCAAAACATAAACTAAGTCACTAACCCAAAAAACATCGGGTCAAATAAGGCGATCATGTGACCGGGCCATATGGGAAATATATAACTTGAGGTTCTGATAAACTTATAAATGAATCTCTTCAAAACCATCATGCTCTTCCAACCGTATTCGGGTATTATCCTTATGAGAAAGATTATGACTAACTACCACATGCAGCGATGTGAGTTCGACCTTAAGTGAGAGGACTGCTTCGACCCCAAAGCCAAAGCATATGGGATAAACTGAGTAGAAGTATGGTATGTAGTCCTATAGGCCCATAATGCCTCATGTAGTCTATCATGCCACTCTCATTTATTTAAGATAAGGATTTTCCTTATTAGTTGTACAAGAGTCTTATTAAATGCCTCTACTATGCTATTGACTTTAGGATAGTAGATCGAAGATTATCGCCAATTAACATTATGGCAGTAGGAAAATATAATAATCAAGGTGCTTCTAAAAGACGGACCATTATCTGAAATGATATGACACAGAACACCAAAGCGGTAAATAATATAATTGTGGAAGAAATGCATCACATCTTCTAATTTGACTTTCTTAAGTGGGATAGCTTCTTCCCACTTAGAGAAGTAATCAGTAGCAGCTAAAATGAACCTATTACCCTTAGAGGAAGGAGGGTTGATAGGACCCCCTACATCTGTTCCCCAACCTTTAAAAGGCCAAGTTGAGATAGTAGGGTGCATCAGATAAGGGGGTTAGTGGATCACCGTGCCATGAATCTAGCTCTGGTGGCACTTTCTAGCTTGCTCCATACAATCACGGATCATAGTCGGCCAACAGTAACCAAGGCGTTTAATTATACCTTTTTTTTTTGACCGGACTAATGAGCACCACAAAGCCCTTCATGTATCTTGCCCATGATCTTATGAGCCTCTTCATTATTGAGGCAACATAACCATATTTGATCGAAAGAACATTGATATAAGGTATTATTTTTATAAGTGAATGATAAAGCTCTCTTTCTAATCTGAGCAGTGAGAGAGCTATAATACAAAATCCTACCATGCTTTAAATACTCAATAAAAGGATATCTCCAATCCGACTCTTTCTTAATAGAAAACACTACGACAGTCTGATCAGGAGAAGATAAGTATGTGGGGCACAAGGCTCGATGATAGTGAACAATATTAAATAACGGGTTGTCAGTTGGGTCAGCTAATTCCTTTGCTAACTTAGCCAATATATCTACTTTACCATTCATAGATCAAGGGATTTTAGCCATAGTTACTTCAAGGATTAAGAACAAGAGCTCCATTGCTTTATTGTGATAAGGTAAGAGCTTAGAATTAAGTACTTTGAAGACTCTTACTGCATGATTTATAATTAGTTTGGAGTCTCAAAAGATCTTTACACGCATAATCTTCATTTGAATGGTCAACGCTAACCCAAAAATTAGAGCTTTATACTCAACTTCATTATTAGTACAATGTTTTGAAAGACTATAGGATTATTAAAGAGTATGACCATCAGGGGATAGAAAAATAAGGCTCAAACTTACCCTAACTATTGGAGTTTCATTTGGATATAAAGCTTTAATGGACGACACACCATCAAAATAGAACTCCCAAGGAGGGGACTCCTATTCATCCACACTCATGATTAGTTCATTAGATAAATCATCATTGAGTGGGGAATCTGTAGGGATCAAATTAGCAACAAGAAAGTCAGCTAGATCCTATCTTTTGACAGCCTGCTGAGGGAAAAAAGTAATATTAAATTATAGTAGGATTGTAGACCAGCGAGCTAAATGACTTGAGAGGGTCAGATGGGTCATCAAATATTGTAAGGGGTTAGCTCTAGAAATCAAGTTAACCTTGAGCGAAAGCATGTAGTGTCAAAGCTTTTGTACTGTGACAATAAAAAAGCTAAACATTGCACATTACATTTCCATCAGAAGATATTTTAGCTCTGCAAGTATCAATCGTCTGCTATGGTAGCACAAGGTGTTTTCCTTGCCATCCTTATTTTCTTGAGTTAATAATGTACATAAAGATTCATTTAGGGCTATAGTATAAAGAATTAGTGACCTTCTTGGGATTGGTGTAGCTAAAATAAGGGGGTTCATCAGGTAGCGCTTTATACTATCAAAGGCATCCTGACAAGGCTCATCCCAATGGAAACGGGCATCCTTATTTACTAGAGTAGCGAAGGGATGATATCTATCAAAAAGGTTGGAGATAAATCTCCGTAATAAAACAAGCTTACTCTAGAAGAATCTCAACTAGGTAAGACTTTTAGGGGTACCAAATCCACTATGTCTTTGATCATGGAAGGTTCAATTTAAATGCCATGAAAATCAACTATAAACCCTAATAACTTTTTTGGACTAGCCTCAAATACACATTTCAAAGGATTCATTTTTAAATCAAACTTCCGCAGGCATTCAAAAATGATTCATAGATCTCATATATGATCTCCACGGAGCTTGCTTTGGACATCTAAATCATCCACATATCATTCAATTTGCTTGTGTGTCATCTCATAAAAGATAATAGTCATAGCATATTGAAGTGGTCCTGGAATTCTTGAGACTGAAAGGTATCACGTAATAAAATACCCCTATAGGTATATGAAATACTATAAACTTCTCATCTTCAACAGACATCTTGATTTGATTATAACCATATGAACCATCCATGAAGGAAAATATGCTATAGGATGAAGCTATATCCACCATAAGCTCATGGATAGGAAGATGGAAATCATCATTGGGGCATACCTTATTCAAATCACAGAAGTCGATACGAACACGAATCTATCTGCTCCTTTTTCAGACTGGAATAATAATAGCAAGACAAGTGGGATACTTCTCTTTGCAAATGAATCACATTTCTATGAGCTTATTAGTTTTAGCAATCAAATATTATTCAATCTTCAACCTCGTCCTTTGAGGTGATTATTTAACAAGGATTGCATCAGGCTGAATGGAAAACTGATGGACTGATACCTCTAGATTTAGACTATACATCACAGTGTAATTCCAGGAAAAAAAATCCTTAAACTATGAGAGTAGCTTAATATAATCTTGAGCATCTAAATCAGATAGCAAAGTACTATGAAAAATAATCCTAGGATCTAATTTAGTACCTAAGTTTATCTCACATAGTTCGTCCATGACAGAAGTAGTGCCATCATCAAATTCTTGTGGAGCATCAAGGATAATGACTTCTCCATCACCTGGGTCTTTTTCATCAGTAAGAGAAATAACTAGATAAGAATGAGAGATAACATGAGTATTAACATGAGTAGACTGACTCTGCCCCATATAACCCACACCTTTCACAGTTCATGGGAGATAAATTTGCCAAACATGGGCTTACTATAGAGATCGTTCATTGGACCAAGTCGAAGTAATGACTCCTCCCTCTATATAGCCCTATACAATAGTGGATAAGTAATAAGGGACACTTGTAACCTCTGTATCCATAGTGGTCTCTGCCAAAACCTGACTCCAAAGACCCAATGAGGCACCTATACTAAGGGATAAAGAGGCATACTCCTTAGGCCGTACTGGCTAAAATGTTTCATATAGTGGAGGTATAATGTGTTTGCTAGTCTATAGTGAACCAACAACACTAATGGAAGGAATGCTATAAGGTCTTTGATGAGGACCCTCAACTCTTATTCTACACATCTAATGTGGAATAGGTTTTTTTACTAGTAGTCTAATATTGAAAGTCTCCTTCCTCATCTAAGCTACTGTCAATAACTAATCCACCCTCAGGTATCAAGTACCTACGAATGACAGGAAGTGAATCATAACCAGTGGAATCTGGGGTTGATGAATGAATTAAATGATGAAGGACAGTGATCATCTCATCATTTTAAAAGTTAGACTCAATAGTCAAAGAAGAAGTGTAAATGTACGAGGAAGGGGAAATTTGAGTGTAATAGTTTTATGGTGAGCGTGTCAACTCTCTACCTCTATCTCTACCTCGTCCTCCCATACCACTACTAGGGGGAACACCGTGCCCAACTGCAAACTAAAAAGGAGATCTGTCAGGATATACAGTAGAAATACCTACCTCAATACTAACTTGTGATGGAATCTATACTAGTGATTGTATAGGACACTATATAGGTGACTATGTAGGACCCTATACAATACTAGTAGGTATCACTAATAAATGGGCAGAGGGAGGTCAATGACTCCTCCAAGGTACATAATATTTGGCTTCATCTTGAAAAAAGACCTTATACACAGAAAAGGGTCTGGGTATCTATAGGAATGGAATACTCGTCATTATTCCTCATTTAATTTATATATTGGTGCAAGGTAGAGGGCACCATTCCATACTTGTGGAGCCAAGGCATTCAAAAGAGAGCCCTATATAAAGTATCGGCTTGGATCACATGAAACTTTGCCTCAGTTAGAAAATTTCCAAACTTTAAAAGTAGGGTAATAAACCCTAGAGCATATTGCCCTTGATCATTAAAGCCCTTAAATATAATATTATCCAAAGTAAGCTTCAAATGACCCAGGGAGAGGCCCTTTAAAGTTTCATAAATAAGGATATTAATTGATGCTCCCTAATAAATGGAGACATTATTCAACTCGTAACCATTGACTTTAGTTGTGACATATAGAGGATGATTATGCTCAGAAGTCCCCAAAAGAAGATAAAGAACTAAAGATGTAATGCATGGCATCTCTCTCAAATAGCATGTATCCCAAATATACTTGGAAGCAATGAAAGCTTGTAGGACTCTAGCTCAAGCAGCACTTTCACCAGGGTTTCTCTTAAGTTAGGAGATATCATTAAAGTGTCATAGACATTAAGAAGAGAATGAATTTTTCTTAAATGAGTCAACATATTATAGTCAATATCGAACTGAGGGTCTTTCCCTTTCTCCTAAAATTGTTCTTGGGAGAAAGGAATATGATCATCATGCTGGGTAATAATATTTTTATCTTTTTATTTTTTATTTTTAGCCATCTGAGGTGGAAGGTCCTTCCTTGAATGTAAGTGAACTTCCTGTATCGAGTCATCCTTAATATGAGATTCACTTGGCTCAGTGGTGATGGCTTGTGCTAGCTCTAAGGAGAGTGCCTGGAGTCGGTTCTCGGATTTATCTTCTAAATCCATGTAATAACTACCCCCTAGAATGGCAAAAATTAGTTTTTCCTCACACTCAGACTCATCTTCACATACATGATCATTTACATTGTAAAAAGTATGTAAAATATGAAAAGAGTGAGTGCTAGAAGAAATAGAAGTAAAAATAATAGGAGACCAGAAGTAGCCAAAATCACCTTTTTTCATTATTTCATCATCAATTGAAAGGAGAACGAAGTCCTTCAGTGTAAGTGTTGAAAGAAGCTCTATCTTCCCTTCTGTGATTACAATAAGCTTTTCCTTTTCATGCATCTTTTTATTACATATAAAAGAAGAAGAAAAAATATGCTCAGTAGGTACCAAAATAGAAGAAGAAGGAGAAAAAGGTGCCTGTGTAGTAACTGGGGCGACAACAGTTGACTTGGCTTGGGAAGGCCTCCTCTCAACTGCCTCAGAACTATCTTCTTGATAAACTACTTTTTCTTCTAAGAGAGTGCAAGCTTCCATCCTCACTCAGAAACCTCTGGGTGATCTGCTACTACTGCCCTTAATATCACTATGGTTCTCACTATGACTAGAGCTAGAAATCATCTGAACCATCTTAGTGGTCTTGCCCTAGGGCTACATTAAGTCACTATCGTGAAGGTGTAACTGGCCATGAGCCTTTTAATCTATCATTGAACACATAGTAGTTCTTTATAATCTGCCCGATATGTCTATAAAAGGGATAATAAAGTGGGTGGTCTGTCTGTCCCTTCTTCTCAACTCTACTATTGTTCGGGAATGTTAAGATGTTCTTTTTATTAAGGAATTTAAAAATCTTCTTTACAATTATTCTTTTCAATGAGTATTCCATACTAAGCTTCTCCTATATGTACTACTAACGCTCTAGAGTCCTATGGGAGAGTCTAGGCTATGCCGCTAACTGACCGGGTGAGTACGACTACTATAGTGGTGTTAAACTGACTGCGGGCTTCTTGCCCTTATCCTCTATCCAATAGGTGCTGTAATCCCCCCCCCCCTTTATAGGAGGAGGTTACCCTGAAGAATCCTACTGTTGAGGTCTACGTGAAGTTTGACTCTCAACCTTAGGAGGGACTACATCATGTATGCTATCTTGCAAACTAATAATCTTCATCAATAACTTCTAGGAAATTCTAATATTGAAACTCTTCAGGTAAAGTGCTATGGGACCATATGTGTTCTTCAACATAATCTCTATCGCATGTTGCTTTTATAATTATGGCTCACACTACAGGCTGAGGTTCCTCCATCTAATTATGTAATCAGGGGGAGTCTCTCGAGGATGGTGTCTAGCCACAACTAACTCTCTAACTCTAACCTAGTGATCAGCACTGACAAATATCTGTATAAATAACTGCTCTAACTCTGCATAAGTGTGAACTTAATTGTTGGGGAGGTTAGAGTACAAAGCAAAGGCCGCCCCAACTAGGTCGATGATAAAAAGTCTCAATATCAAGGTGTTATTCCCCCTATATTGCAACATACGGCCCGATACTAAACCACATGCTACCTTTGGTTCTTAAACCCATTGAAAACTTTGAATTATAGGGAATAAAACTATGGAGTAGGGCTCCATCTTATATTCTATTGCGTAAGGTTTCCCCTTCTAATAACCTCTCCAGACTTCCTCGAGGAAATTGCATGCTCAACCTTCTAGGCCATCAAGTCCTGAATCTATCTTACTGATAATTATGCCAATTGACTATTAACTAGGAAAGTAAAAGTAGCTATGGTAGGTGGCCCTAGAACTTCTCGATGGACCTTGTCCACTCCTACGGGGTTTAGTACAACAAGTGGCACTACAGGCTCATCCCTGGAAGATGTAGGAGTGCATATGCCTATCATCTGGGGCATTACCCTAAAAGCTATCAATTGTACAGTCATCACCGCCATAGCTATAGCCATCTTTACCATCTAAGTTCGAAGGTGCAAAACTATAACCTCTATTTTAACTAACCTAGGAGATCCACCCACTTCGGGCTCTCCCTACTCTTCATCCTCCGTAAGCTCTCTCTACTCATCTAAGTGGCCTCGTTTGATAATCACACAATCCATGTGCACTGGTAAATCTCCATCTGACTCATCCTTAAGTATATCCTTCTTAGAGAAAATCTGATAAAGTGCCTCTATATATGGACCCATAGGGGAAGAGATCCTACGGGTACTGGGAACTAAAACTGCCTCTAGCCGACCTGGTAAATTGCCAAGAGGAACTACAACATTCGTATCACAAATTATCAGGAATATGTCAAACCTGGAAGGAATAACTGTCTCTATATGCTCAACTTCCTTTATTGATCGTACTATCCCGATAGGGTTGTCTGCTTGTTGCATCTCCAAACCCACTTACTATAGTGGGATTTAATAGGAACAAATTACTGCTAAGGAGCCACAACCACTAAATTGATTTGAGGTCGAGTATGCTCCAACTATTGCCTCAATCTATGATGATGTGGTGGTCTTTTAATACTAGGGTTAACTATCTGTGGTCAAACTAATGGAACTGAACTAGCAGGCTGCCTAGTTGGCTATCCTCTTTGCCACCTATATCGTTTCCTTAAAGTCTACCTCTGTAATTGAATGGATTATTGAGAGATCTGAAAGAGTAACCTCTCCCAACTGATAGGCCCTTGATCTTGTATTAGAAAGGCGATTTGCTAAATCCTTTGAGAGAGTGTTCGGGTGGCATCATCCCTTGGGACACTAGCTTGGGGTAAAGTAGTGGTAACGAGTGATTTCCTCCTCGTCGCCACTGTGTGCTAGTGGAAAGAAGCATCCTCCCTTGCTTACTTCTATCTCAGGCATTACTATATCCTCTAAGATAGGTTAAATTGAACTTAGTTGTGGATCCCATAACATGGGGACCATTCTCCTCTAAATAGGCTCCTAGTGAGCTTTTGCCTCTGCCAACTTCTATCTATTTACCCCAGATGTAGCCAAATATAGTCTTTTATTTCTATTCCTATGAGCCCTTTACCAAGGCTGGAGGTAGAGAAGGAAGGTATGTCTCAACCCACTACTTAGGGGATAATAGGAATAGGAGCTAAAGAAGGCACTAGGGTCAGCTCCATGGTCTTAGGGTGAGAGAGTTGAGCAATATAGAAACTTGATAGGAAGAAGGCAAGAGGGGCTCGATCTGGGCACCCCTCTTCCTAGAGGAAGGAAGGGGACATGAAATAATAAGGGATGAAATAGTCTAGAAGGCTAGAAAGAAAGGGACCATAGCTAAGAGAAACCCTAACTAAGAAGGAAACCTAATAAATAAAAGATCCTAACTAAGAGTATGATGAATCTAATCTAAGGAGTATAAATAAGAAAGAATAATATAAGATCCAAAGATAGAGAGAGAAAATAGTCCCATCGTGGTCACAAGAAACCTATGGGCCTTTGAAAGGACACCACCATGTAGGGGACAAAGTACAAAGGGGTATATGAGTGTATCATCCTGAGGGATGAAATGATTGCATGGTTCCACACTCTTCGCAAGAGGGGTAATAGAAGGGCAATTTAGATCGGACATATGACTAATCATTAAGGATTGCAGCTCTCACCAATGCACCCTGATGGGGTAGTAATTTGTATGACCTGGTCGAAATAATGGGTTTCCCCCACCCTATACATAAGATTGAGTAGGGTTTATTTGATATAGGAGTTCTATTTCCTGTAGGCACAAGCCCCCATGATTAGTTGCATCTCAGGCCAAAGCCTAAAAATACTCTCGATTAAGGATCCAATATTATTCTTTCCATAATGGGATTGACATAGAGGGGAGACTAGGAAATCATAGTAAAAGGGAAAGAAAGGGTTTAAGTGGGCTTAGCCAACATGCATGGCTCATACTAACATCTGAGGGACTAAGGTAGTAAGAAAAGGCTAGAAAAAAGAAATAAATCACTCAAAGCATATAGAGGAAAAAGATGGAAGTGACGTCATCCACATGACACAGATATATTGGATTTATAGCCCCTGAAGAATAGGGAACTTACCCACCGATGAGACGTACTATGAGACACCAAATATAGTAGCTTTGAGCCTTAAATCTAGAGTTGGTTTAGTTTTCTACACCAAATACTAACCCTCATATCTTAGCTAGTGCACCTGGGCTTATATCCTGCTTGAAAATGAAAGCCAACTAACTACCTAAGCACATAAAATCCATAATGTACAGTCTTTATAAAAGATGGGTAGGTAGATCAGTTATTGGAAGTAAGGCTAACATCTAGAGAATTTCCTAATTAGTCTTAGACTTATGTAGGGTGAATGCTCTTAAAGCTAATATAATTAAAGTTTTGATTTAGTTGATTTCAAATGTAATGCATGACAGTTCAAATGCTTCCAAATCAAATATGCTTGAGATTTTAAAAATGCTTATAAAGTAATTTTTTAGGAAAGACTGAGCTTCTCCAAGTCCGGCACCTCATCCTCATAGGCCAGATTATTCAGACTTTACCTACAGACAGGGAAGTGTCTTCTAAAAGGAGAGAGAAGAATATATTAATATGCATGTGACCCTAGGAGATTAAGGCTATTCTCTAGGTTATTAGATTTCTATGTTATTTAATTCTTAAAATTTAAAATTTTAATTATGAGTAGAAAAGTTTTTTTTTTATCCTACTGAGCATAGCAAAAATAGGCCATACATATGCAAGAATGAAACCTAAAAAAGAACACAGTTTCTATTATGCACATAAATTAAACAGAATAATATAAATCACTAGAGTAAAGTTATGTAAGAAAGTCTATGCTAAGTGTCGTATAAGTACAACCCAAGGTCTGTAGAAAAGTCAAAGTGGCCAGGAATTATATATAATAACCTGGATTCTAGTCATACTGAATGATGCAATTCTTAAAAGCAAAGCATTTTGTCTTCAAGTCTTCATAATCAAGTGGATTATGCTCTTCCAGATCATCTTCCTTCGGATCGTTTCCTTTGGGCTCCGTATTGTTCATCCTCTAGAAGGGTACCCAAATGACTAAGAAATTCCCTATAAAGGGCATTTCTTTTTCTCTTTGGGTACCTAGGGTTTGAAATAACCTACTTTTGAAGGCTTTTACAACTCGATACTTTTAAAAATTAAATTATATTGGAAAGAGAAAAATCTAGACTCTCCTACATGGTTATCCTAATAAAAAATCTCAAGTAAACTATATAAAATATCCCAAGTAGGTAATATTTGTGCAGACAAGGAAACACTCTTGGCCATGTTCTTTTAATTTTAAAGGGGGCTAAGCAATTTCTTAATCATCAGTAGAAAATAGTGTTAGTTCTAAAGCTTAATTATTTTGGCCCCTTTATTTTAGCACTGCATAAGCGTGTCCCCCTTCATAAGACTGGATTAGTAGCAAAAGTGCCTCTAGCCATGGGTAATCTATCGTACAAATCACATAACAAAGAGAAAGTATATTAATAAAGTAAAACATCATAAGAATCATCAAAACATATCAGAGCAAGCAACATACGTGCCACATACAAGAGCATCACAACATAGAAAGCAAAAAAAGATAATCACTGGCCCTAATCCTAGAGCTATAAGTGGTGCCCTAGCAATTCATTGTGTGTATGGTAGGCTTGTGTGGCTTTAGATAGGTCTTATAATGGGTAGTTAGTTCAAGTTATTTTGTATTAGATTTGTTAAAGGTCTGAAGGGAAAACTTTGATTAAGATTTAAATATTATTTAATTAGGATCCATTTTAGTTAATCAAGTTTTTATATCACTTTTAACACTTAGGCTAGTAATCTTTTAAGTTTAAATTGAATTAATGAATTTTAAAAGGTCCGGGGTCATCCTATCTACTAGGCTAAAGGGGTCCAAAAGGTCCCTATTAGGAACATGATAGGTTTGGGGGCTCTAACATTTTAATTAAACATTATGTCTTAAGGGGAGTAGTTATATTATGAGTTTTATGGATTCAAAGTTTTTTAGGCAAAGTCATAAATTTTAGAAGTTTCAGGCCCTAGTTAACGAATAACGATTGATCGAATAGTTGAATTTTTTATTTAGGTTAGTTTTTAGAAACCTAATATTTTTAATAAATACTAAATTTTAATTAGAGTTTAATGGCTTTTAGTTTTCCCAATTTGGAATTTTTTATAATTAGTTATGAATTTTCAAATTTGAGGCAATTAATGAATTATTTAAAATTATTTAATAAAAGGGTATTTTAGAGTTTTTGATCCAAATTATATCTAAACTGTTTAGATTCACCCCCAAAGGTCAAAAATTACCTAAAGCGATGTTCCCAAATGTTTGGGCAAAATTTGGAATTTTTAATAATTTTAATATGTAAATTTAATTAAAAAGATTATTTTTAATTGAATTAATTTAAGGTTCATATTGAAATCCAATTAAGGGGATTTTGATTATTTGAATTTAAGGATTAAATTTTTAAGAGTATGATATATTATGGGTAATTTTTTTATTTAAAATGAATTTATTAAAGTTTTTTTAAGTTAACGAGGCTTAATTACGCGTTAAATTAGGGTTTGTTAATTAAGTGGTCTAAAGGGTTCTAAAAATTCCTAGAAAAATTTGAGAGGTTTAATATTTCACTATGTTTAAGTGTTTAAAGTTTTATGTCAATTGGGAATCTACTCTAGCACATAGAATTTTCTAAATCTTTTCGACAGGTTCGTAATTCTTGTCATTAAGGTGTCGCTACATTGAGTAGGTTAAAATCAAAGTCAATCACTAACCCTTGGGGTAACATAATGGAAATGAATAAATATATAAACACACCAAATTGTAGGATTTAGGAGGGCCTAACCTAAGTGCTCGTGCGTCCTACACATGCAAAAGCTGATAAAAAGGTAATTAGGCATGCTTATTGATGTGATTAGTGAATGATTGGAGCCTAATCATTCATTAATTCAGCCCCCAAGAATGCTATCCATATACATAATCAATGTTTAAAATTTCATGAATGGATACTTAACATATAGGTAATTTTGAAATAGTTCAAAATAGATATAATAAGTACATAGGTTTTGGAAAATAATGTATTTAAAAATAGTTTAATGTATAGAGATAAATAACTTAATGGGGGATCCACTGATCACCTAAGCGAGGATTTGAAAAGGTTTGAAAATAATTTTTTAATTTCAAAATAATTAGGCTACTAATTATATAAATAACATTTAAAAAAAATTAGTAATTAAGTAATAAATAAATAATTACAAAAAAATGACTTTTAAAATCTAAAATTAATTTCAAATAGATGTACATAATGTTTTAAAAAGAACAAGGTATTATACGCCAAATTCTGACTTAAAATGAAATTATAATGATTTTCTGAAGTTTAATGTATTTAAAAGGGATTTTTAAATAATTTGAAATAACAAATATTTAAAAATAATTATTAAATTAGATTAAAATGGAATTAAAGTTTCTAAAATTTTAAAATAATTTAAATCCACATCGAACGGTGATCTCGCCTATTAATTACATGTGGTTTTTTAATGAACTGCTTTGATTGAGCTGGACGGAGGTACTGACCATCAGATTGGATTTGTAGTTTATCCTAATCGCGGGAAGGTGGGATCTCAGCCATTGATCAGGTGATCAATGATGGAGATATATTACACCTGAAACAGGCTACGTAAAACGCCCTAAGCTCTTTTTTTTTTTTTGAAATTTCTTAAGATTGGATCGGTCAATCTCCATGAAATTTTAAATATGGCAAGTTCTAATGAACATAATTAATGGGGATGTGGTTTAATAACATAAGAAGCGCTTAATCAAAAGCTATTTTAAACTAGGTGTTCTAACTTTGGGTTTTAGTTTTACCTCAATTTAATAGATGGATTTAGTAGATCTTGGATGTTCTGAGGTTGTATACTATCCAAGTTTTATCCCCTAGAACGCTTCAAGAGTTGGGAACCCCTGGATCGTCCACTATAAGCCTTAGAGGGTTTTCAAGCAAGGATGGCTAAAAATCTATCGTCGGCGGCCTTGATCGATGTGATTTGGCTTGAAAGAAGTGGAGGGAGTTTTAGAGAGCTAACCCACACCAAAATATCAGCTTGGAGGAGCTTATGCAGAAAGTTCATGCAAGATCCCCCATTCAAGTAACCCTAAAAGGCCTATTTTATGGACCTAGGCCTTAGATCAACGACCTAGATTATATCTAGAGCAATTTAGGAGGTGATTAAGCCCAAGTGGCTGAGGCCTTGCACAAGGGATGATTAGGAATTAATTAAGGGAATTTGAAAGGGTTAAATTGACATAAATAAGTGAATATTGACCAAAGAAGACTTGGGTTGACCAAGTCAAAGGTTGATCTAGTCAACCTAGTCAACTAAACCCAAAGGGGTGGGGGTTTGAGCAAAAGATAGGTTTGAATTAAGTTAAAACTTGAATTGACCCATTTAGGCTACTTGGGTCAATGTAGGTTGACCTGGTCAACCAGGTTGACCTAGGATATGGGTCCTAGCCCAATGAGTTGGGTTTGACCCACTGAGTTCAATGAAGGTGAGAATTGGACTTGAGATGAAGTGGAATTGTTTTGAAATCAAAAGAAATAATTTTGGTCAATTTGGCTCAACTAGGTTGACCCAGGGCCCAGGTTAGGGCTCACCAAACTTGGTTTGACTCACTAAACTCATGGGAGGTGGTCTTGGGGCCTGACATGGTCAATTTAACCAAGTCAAACTCCCTTCTCCAAGGATTAGGTGAAAGGTAGACAATAACTTTTATTGGAGAACATATTTATGTAGAGATATGAAAGAAGCGTAAAGTTTATCACTAATCAAAATTTTTGTAGGTACTTATAAATGAATGCCTAAGTACCATTATATATAGAAGATGATTTTTTCGTTTAGGACATTATATAATTCTATATACCATATTAGATTATAAAAATGGAAAATTATTGAAATCCATATTTTAAACCATTATAGGCTATTTCTACCTTTTTAAAATGTATGTTATTTTGTACATAATATTTGATTACAGAAATAGAAGCATTCAAAAGACGTAATTTATTTTTCCCACATTAATGAATCTATATAGTTTGTATGACCTTATCACAAAAAATATAGCCCACTAGGTTTCTCTTATTTTAAAATCTTTCAACTTTTCAGGAAGTTGCTTCTCCCTATTTAGAGAAGCTTGCACTCTTTCGAAAATTTTCTTATCTAATCCAAAATTATGTTGATTTAGGTCTTCTTATTGGATCTTTCGAAATCCCATCCTCATTCTTAATGGCTCATTAATGGTCATACTCCTAGTATTGGGATCCTTAATACCTTGGCCAACTTCTCCAACTTTCTAATCGATTTCATTGTTCTCCTATAACTTCAAGTTAGACTTAAAAAAAATCTCTTCCTTATGTTAGGGCTTATTTGTAGTTCCTTTGGTTTTTGGATTTCAGTTAAGTGGGGTTGCTCTGTTGTGTTGTTTCATCTTGGTGGACTTCTTGCTCTCCTTTCCTTGTCGTTGGTTTGGCTTTGGCTAGGGGGCGATCTGATTCGTGGCAGGTTGGTTTGGAGTTTGATGCGGTGCTGGGTTAAGCTGAAGCATTTTTTGGGTATTGGTTTTCTTAAGCTTTCTACCTTCTGGTTGTGGTATTTTTCTGGTTTGTTGAAGGGCTTGCAAATTAATTCTAGGTTCCTTGCCTGGAGTTATGCTGCTGCTATTTACTATGTTGCTCTGGTTTTTGTCCTTCAGCCTACTGTTGTTGTTGGGTTTTGGAGTTGTGCTGGGCTGGATTTATGGGATTGGATAGAACGACTTCAGTTTCCAATCAATGTTGGTTGCTTGTTAATGTTTCTCTCTATCATTGGTGGTCTTATTATTTCTAATTGGTTTCTTTTGAGTGTCTTTGGTTTTTACTTTGGTTTATTTTGGTATATGCTAGATACTTTGTTTATCCCTCATAATTCTGATGGGTATCTTCTCCCTGGTATGTACTGCGTTATATGTGGTATTGTTAGTGGTTATTTTGGGGCTTGTGCT
Source organism: Dendrobium catenatum (assembly GCF_001605985.2). Lineage (NCBI taxonomy): Eukaryota > Viridiplantae > Streptophyta > Magnoliopsida > Asparagales > Orchidaceae > Dendrobium > Dendrobium catenatum. The sequence goes on from NW_021319598.1 coordinate 201,463, forward strand.
CTTTGGATTCACCTTTTATGTGTTTTGATGGGGGGAGGGTTTTACTTAAGGGGGTGTTTGCTGGTGTATTATGGAGTTTTTAGAGGTTGGATTTGGACTGTTTCTAATGCTATTTTTTGGTCTGTTTTATGCTATACTAACTGTTTCCTGATTTCTTGTAGGAAGATAGTTTACATTTTCCATGGGTGGTATTTTTTTTCATTGTATCTATCCTCTGTTGCGCTTTTTGCTTGGTGTTGTTTCCTTACTTTGTTTTGCAGGATTTATTTAGTGCTGTTTATTGCTTTATTCAATTTTTGAATCAGGGAGCTTATGCTGAGAGCTGATATGGATTTCCTCCCCTTTTTTTGGGTGCTTAGCCTTGAGCAATGTAGAATGTAATCTAGGTCTTTTGGTATTTGGGCTTAGCAGGGACCTTGTGCTTTTAGGATTTTTTGGTTTTTGGCTTGTAGCTCTTTTGAGTGGTCTAAAGCTCGAAGTATTTTTAAGGACCTTATAATTTCTCTTTTATATGAACACGTAGGCCCCACCGTCGGTTTCCCCTTTAAAAAAAAGTCAATATGAAGTTTGTCTACTAACTCCTTACTTTGGCACTCATCATTATTAATAGTCTTATTATGAGGGATAGAAACATATAGATCTTAAAGGAATAAGGAGCATATATTACATCTTAAGTCACATCCAAATAGTGAATTCTCATCTCTAGAGCATGCAGAGTTAGATATGTGTAACATATTCTCCATGTTAAGTTTTATGTGTCATACCCACTGTTTGAATTTTATTAAGGAGATTGAAACTCCCTCTCATTTCCCAAATATTATAGCGATCATAACTTAAAGCTGTTTCTTCACACACTTGTTCATGAACTCCTCTTTTATCATTACTCTTTTGGGCAAAAGAAGCACTTTCTCCTCGGGGAGAATTTCAAACTCAACTACTTCAAGAGTATATCATAGAGACATATGTGGTAAATAAACCATTATGATTCCAACAAGTGTATAAAACCATAAAAATACTTAATGGGTTCTTATTGGGAGATGATGAGAATTTTAAGTTTAACATCTCTCTTATAATTAAAGATTTATTCTTGAATAAAATATCTCCACTTCATTATGAAATAAACCTTATTCACATTTAAAGAATAATGAAAATGATATTTTCATAAGGTAAGTAACTAGAATAAAATTCAAATCACATACTAGCTCACTAAGTACATGAATTTGTTCCAATATAAAATACAAAAGAAAATCTTCATAATAAATGACTTATATATAAAATAAAATGAGTTTTTCTCATGTATTTATATATAAGGGCCAGTTCAACCTTGCTCACCGCTAAGAAAGAAATTTAAAATTGGGTCACATAAAACATAAATTTACTTAATTTGTAAATATAATAAATAAATTACTTAATTTTATAATTCTTTTGTCAAGTTTGTATTCGAAGATACAAGAGAATAAAAGAAGTACATGAATGCCATAATCTATGAATCCAAGCAATTGAAAGAAATTAGGAGTCACTTACCCTAGTGTGAGGAGCACTTGCCTTTAGTAGAGAAGCTAATAGGCCTAGTCTATGGGGCACTCACTTTAACTAGAAGATTCAATCACAATACTTTGAGGACCACTCGCCTCAGTAACAGATTCACTCAACCTAACAAAGGAAAGACTTTCCTAAGTAATAGGAGTCACCAACCTAGGAAATTGTCTACTCGCTCGTACTTATCTACAGTAGGTAACTTCATATATTTAGTAAGTTTTCCCAGAACTTCATCTAAGATAAATGTCAATGTGTCATTTATTTAATCTTGTCCACTAATCTTAAATAGTCAAATCATGTTATTTTAACTCCTTTATGCATTTCTTACGTGTAGCTTCTACTTTAGTTATTAACACCACATAAATAAAAAATATTTTTTATATTAACATATATGAGCTTTTTATACTAGTAATAAAATCCTTGAAACTTCTCTCTACAACTCCTCTTCCTTCTTTTTTCTTTATTTATTTATTTATTATTATTTATATTCAAACCTTATAAAACTTGGAAGTCAAATTTTGGTGTCACCATGATCAAATTATTATTTAATATAATAGTTTTGAATTTAAATAAGTGTTTCACCTTATGAATAATGGAAGATAAGCAAAAAATGTAAATGCTATAGATGCATTTTTTGTTATGTTCCCTCCATATTCAACAAATTAAAGAAATTATGGCTTTTTGATTCATACCCAAAATTAGAAAAGAAATTATTAATAAGTAATCAAAATATATTGATTAAAAAACAACTTGGTAGTTTTGAGTCAACTATTAAAGTAAATCATCCAAATGAAGAAAAACAAAAGTTTAATTGCTTACGCTAAACTATATAAGCCCAACTTATGTGTAACAAATTTGAACAGATATATTATTTTCAGCCTTTGAAAGGTTTTTCTCATTAATTCAAAGGATCACATCATCTCTATGGGGATATGGTACAGTACAAATTTTGAATGATTATCTGTTGACATTATAAATTTAGATTGGAACAATCTTCATAGTAGCACCTAAAATAATTTAAGAAAGGTGAGCAATAACTTAAAGTTGAGGTAAGAGGAAGAAAGAGCATCATGCCTAAATATTTTTATAAGGCTATTGCAAGAAGTTATGAATTCTAAAATGAAGGAAAAAATATATAAGAGAGAGAGAGAGAGAGAGAGAGAGAGAGAGAGTGAGAGAGAGAGATGGATAAATAAATAGATAGATAGATAGATAGATAGAGAGAGAGGGAGAGAGAGAGAGAGCATTGCAAGGTTTGAAAGTGTAAGCAATTTCAATGGTACCTTTAAAAAATAATAGGATTTAAATAAGTGTGCACAGTACTAGAGTTAAGGTTTATCCATTGCATGATAGCATTCTTCTTGATTTCTTCACCATTTACATTATCCCTACTCTTCTGATGTCACCCGTGACCCTTATGGGGTCATTAGGTCCTATTGAACTTCTTATTGATCAAAGTGAGTTCCATCACCTAAATAGCTCCTTTTTGAGGTAGGCATCTTCTTCGATATTGTACTAATTATAGATGAACTAAAATGGCTCACTATCCTCCTATTTTTTCAAGATTAGACATTTCTTTCCAAGTGTATTCCTTGTGATGAAGAGCCATGAGGTTGAGGAAGTAGCTAAATTTTGAAGTTATGCTTTAGTTAGATAAGTGATTGGTAAATGAACTTCCTGTGTAATCTTCTTACTATGTATTGTACATAAAAACTCAAAGGTGCATTTGACCAATTATATTTTTTTGATGATTTCTTTCTTTTTCTTTTGTTTAGTGACATGAATATGAGAAACGTGAATAAATGGTGGGCCATGGTTCATCAATTGTAATCCTTTTATTTTAGACAATTATCTACTAATTGTATTCCTATTATGGATGATTTTGATGATATAATAGTTTGAGTAAAACTTCCTACATTTGATATGTGTTTCTATTATGAGGATGTAATTTTAAAGATTGCTTGCTAGATTGGAATTCCTCTCATTATTGATCCCCTCAATGTTAAAAGATCAAAGTTGATCTTTACCAAAGTAAGTATTCAAATTTTGACAAATAACATCTTCCATAATGTGGTTACTATCATGATTAAGGGGAAAGAATTTTGTGAGTGAAATTTTTTATTCATCTTACACTCTTCAATAATTTCAATAATTTAAATTGTCCTTTAAAGGCTACTAATTATTTTTTTCATACATATCTAACATTATTGTCACACTAAAAATCAAGTAAAATTCTATATTTGAGAGTTTGGAAAATAATCTTTCAACTCTTGACTTCTTTGTTATTTTATAAAAACTCAACATTCCTTTATTTGTTTGACTAAATGAAAGGCTAGTTGGACCAAATTGATGGCTACATATTTTTTAAATATCTAAAGGAGAAGATGATCTCTTAAACACTGTCATTGCCAGGTCCCAAGTCCTTGATTAGAAAAGTGGAGGGTTTCGTTAGGTAGTTGACAGACAATATAAATCTTGTCAAATAATCATGACATGAATCTTTTAAAAAATTGTGATAATGTTACGGCGTCCCCTAGAAGTGACAAGTTGTATGACCTAAATATAGTGACAAGTATGCAAGGGTCGCTGCACTTGCACCCGGGTGCTGTGTTAAATAGGAAAGGGTTCTCACATCAAGGACATATGTGGGTAAAGAAGCTAGTCCATGAAACTAAAATTAGGATAAGAACTTGGAATATAGGATCCTTTATAAGAAAATTAATGGAATTAATAGATATTATGATTCATTAGAAGATAAATATTTTATTCATTTCAAAAACTAAATGGGTTTGATAGAAGGCTAAGGAGATTGATAGTTTAGGATATAAACTATGGTATTCGGGTAGGAGTCATACTAGAAATGGTGTAGGTGTGATTATAGAGAAGGGTTTGAAGGATAATGTTATAAAAATTAATAAAATTAAAGATAAAAAATTATAGCTTTGAAAGTTGTTTTTGATGCTAAGATTGTTAATATTATAAGTGCATATGCTCCTCAAGTAGGTTTGGATATGAATTTAAAATTAAAATTTTGGAATGACTTAGAAAAATTAATAAAAAAGATACCTCTTGAAAAAAGAGATTTTATTGGAGGAGATTTAAATGGACATGATGGTAGAGAGGTAGATGATTTTAAAAGCATTCATGGTGTCCATGAGCTTAAAACAACAAAAGAAGTTGATAAGACCATATTAGATTTTTCTTTAGCTTATAATTTTTTAATAGCAAATACCTTATTTAAGAAAAGAGATAAGCATCTTATCACCTATAAAAATGGATATAGTAAAATGTGGATTTATAATTTTATTATAAGAAAATTAGATCATTTAGATTGCAAGATTTTAAAGTTATCCGGAGTAAGAAATTATGTACCCAACATCGATTATCAGTTTTGGGCTTTAAGATAAAGGGGCAAATAAAATAAAATAAAATGATTTTCTAGGATTAGATGGAAGGAATTTAAAGAATACTAACAATTATTTTTTAGAGTAAGATTTTAGATCTTAAGATTTTGTCTGTGCATGAGGATGTAATGTTATGTGGGAAAACATGGGTAGAGATATTATGAATAATGCAAAAGATGTTCTTGGAGTTTCGAAGGGAAATGCTCCTACTAGTAAAACTAGTTGGTTGTGAAATCCAAATGTGCAAGAAAATATAAAAATTAAGAAGATTTGTTATAAAACTTTGTTTAGATATAAAAATTTTGATAATTGGGAAAACTATAAAGAGGCTCGTAAGGAATATAAGAAAGCTATTTACAATACAAAGATCTTAAATTTTAATAATTTATATAATAGATTAGATACTATGGAGGGAGAAAGATATGTGTATAAGTTAGCCAAATAAAGAGATAGGAGTAATAAGGATTTAGTTCAAGTGAAGTGTATTAAGGATGATGATCAAAAAGTACTTTTCTTGAAACATTATATTCAATAAAGGTGGATGAGATATTTTGCTAAACTTTTTAATGAAGAATGTGAAAATAGGATTGAGTTTAGTGACTAGCACCCTAAATAAAAAAAAAGATTTTTATTTTTATAAGCATTTTAGTAAAACCAAAGTTAGAGAGGCTTTAAAGGAAATGAAGTGTGGAAAGCTGTTGGACATGATGATATTTCAATAAAGATGTAGAAATGCTTAGGAGAAAAAGGAATTTCTTGGCTTACTAAAGTTTAATACTTTTTTAAAGACTAAAAAGATGACAAATGAGTAGAAAATTTGTGTGTTAATTCCTATTTTTAATAATAAAGGTAATACAAAGGAGTGTGCAAATTATAGAGGAATTAAGTTGATGCGTCATACTTTAAAACTATGGGAGCAAGTTATGCAGTGTAGGTTGCGACGTGATGCCAATGTTTCTCAAAATCAATTTGGATTCATGCCAGGTAGGTCTACTCTGGAAGCCATACAGAAGTTCCAAGAGAAGTGCTATAAAGAGTTCTTGAAAAGGATATGAAAAAGTTATAAAGAGTTTAGATGGAGAAATATAGAGAGAATAAGGAGGATCTACATATGATATTTATTGATTTAGAGAAAGGATATGAAAAGTTCCAAGAGAAGTGCTATAAAGAGTTCTTGAAAAGAAAGGAGTTAATAACGCACGTATTCAAATCATTAAAGATATGTTTGCATGAGATATTACTTGTGTTTAAACACAAGGTGGTTTGACCAAGTATTTTTCTATTTCGGTTGGATTACATCAAGGATCTGCCTTAAGCCCATATCTTTTTTCTTTAGTCATGGATGTTCTCACAAGAAATTTGCAAGAGGATGTACCTTGGTGTATGTTTTTTGCTGATGATATTCTTCTTATTGATAAGATAAGAGAGGGAGTTTAAGATTTTCACCTGAGTAGATTTAAAACTGAATATATGGAGTGTAATTTTAGTAGCAATAGACCTAGTAAGGGGATTATGACTTTGAATAATTAAATTATTAATAAGAGTACAAGTTTTAGATATCTTGGATCTATTGTTCAAAGTAATGGTGAAATAGATGGTAATTTTATCAATAGAATTCAAGTTAGATGGTTGAAGTGGAGGAATGCATCAGGCTTATTGTGTGATAGAAAAGTCCTCCTCAAACATAAGGGAAAGTTATATAAGATGGTGGTGAGACCAGCAATGATTTATGGTGCCGAATGTTTGCCAATAAAAGAGAAGCATAATACTAAGTTAGGTGTTGCAGAGATGAGGATGCTTAGGCGGAAGAGTGGCTTTATCCTCAGAGATAGGATACAAAATGAACATATACGTGAAAAAGGTTAGAGTTGCTCCAGTGGAAGATAAAATTAGAGAGATTGGCCTTAGATTGTTTGGTCACATTAAATAGAGGCCTTTCGATGACCTGATGAGGAAAGTTGAGGTATTAGTTTTGACTTAGGTTAAGAAATGTAGAGGTAGAACTAAAAAGTCTTATTTAGAAAATATTAGAAATAATCTTTCTTTATTAGTTTTAAATGAGAATTTGACTTTTAACATTACACGATGGCGAAAAAGGATTCTTGTAGCCGACCCCACATAGTGGGACAGGCTTAATAATGTTGTTGTTGTTGTAAGGCAGAAGATGATCTCAATGTCTCTATCAAAAGTTCAAAATCAGAGGGAAACATAACCATATTAGAGAAATGACTACTACATCAAGTATTCTTTATTATATTGATAATAGTAATGGGGGGAAGTTATCCTTGATTTCCTCACTATTTTTAATAGAGATGGTATATCCATGAACAAAAGTAAAATAAGGCTCTCCATTGGTCACGATTTTTAATAGGGATGGTTTAACATAAAAATTCTTGAAAGAGACTTGGCGTATCATTGGGAGTTCTTTTATTATGGTAGTAAATCCCTTCGTTCCTTGTTTCAAACTCTCTAATTGGGAGAAGCATTCAACCATTATTCTAATCACTAAAAATATTCATGCGATATGAATAAATGACAACATGCCAATTTCACTTTATAATACTTCTTACACTATTAATGTTAAGCTATTTTCTATTAAGCTCATTTACACACAATACTTATTCATCCTACTCAATCTTCTTTTATTCATGAGAGGGATATGTTTGATATTATCATTATTTCCGATGAGATCCTTTTATGTGTAAAAAATAAAATCTTTTTTTTTTGATAAAGTGAACCATCATTTTATTTACAACAAGCTTGTTAATTTAGTCTTACCATATATTAATCACATTTTGATATGAGGTAATTTCTCGGAACTCATCTATAGTGTATAGATCTTCCTAAACTAGCATAGATATGTCCATTGGTAAGATTTCCTTAGGTGGATGCCAAATGACGTGGCACTGACTCAAGCATGATAGTGTAATCGAACATCATTTAAATTAATTGGGCTCAATTCGAGTTCAATTTGAACTTGGTAGGTTTGATCGACGCTACACAACCCATCTTGGGTTTAATTAGAATTAATTGGATGTTGGATCGAGGCCATTTGAAATAAATTCAAATTAAATTAATCATATAAATCAGACTTAATTTAATCAACTTGACTTTTATTGAACAGAAATCAATCAATTTCGATGCAAATCTAACCAAATTGACTCACCTCAGAGCGATCATGATCAAATCGACATTGATTGAAGCAATTCGATGTTAATCTATGCAATAAAGAATTTAATCGACTCGATTCATATTTGATTTAACGTTGGTACTATTGATTTTCCCAATTTGATGCATAATGGATTGATTCAAGTCAAATCAGCACATTATTGAGTAAAGTTGCTCAAATTGAGTTTGATTTGAATGCAAATAGCTTTAATTAACCCAATTGACACATCGTGAGCTAATTTATACGAAATTGGTGTTAATCAAATTAAATAGATCTATTCGAGCAATTTGAACTCAAAGTTTAAACCAATTCATTTAATTAAATTGCCAATTTTAGTAAAATTAGCTCTATTTTATATGCTTATATATATATATATATATATATCAAACTATTCATTTTCCCGCCAATTCCATTAAAATTCAAATGAAAGAAGCAATGGTTTTACTTTATGTCATTTAAAGCCGGATAAGTAGAGGTGGATAGTTAGGGCCCTGGTTTTAGAATAATTATTCTGTGTGGATGCTGAACGTCATTTGAAGATTAACAAAAATTTGCCACATCATCTTTTGCTCTGTATCATGGCTAGGTATTGCTCGGTACCACTCGGTACTGCAATTTGGTGCTGTTAACACGACACATTAAGATTAGTCTCCGGACTGCATTTTACTTTTGGTCTTTGCACAGAATAATTTGTCCTGATTTTATGCATCTTCGACGTCTTGCTTGTACAAAAAGTCCACTCCAACCACTAGATGTTCGTGCACTAGAGCTCCATATCTGATGAACTCCTATATGCAAACCGTCTACCCATACTCCTGCCAGTGACCTATCTGTTTCCCATGCAATCTGGCTGCTATCCTTCGATACACTTCCAACACTAGATTTCTCCAAGACGTTCTGACTTGTTGCTAGTTTGTTTTCTCTTGTCTTTATTATTAGCACTTTTATCCCTGTTAAGAATTCAAAAATAGTCTTTAATTGGGCTCCACCTTTTTTCTAGAGAGAAAGGCTCCCGATTTCTAGAGAGAAAAAACTGCCATTTTTCAAATTTTTTACGATCCAAAACTTCTAGTTCTGCCTGAATGGTGGTGGAGGGTCGCCGATCATCATCTTCTGATGACCAGAATACCTAAAATCTCCATTCTACCAGGTTTCCCAATGATTTAAATCATGGTCGATACAAAAATAGAAATTCTATGAACCAGAAATCTATGATCGAACAAGGACCTTTGGTTATCACAGAAGGTCAATTTCTTTTGATCGTTTCATCCTTGATTTGGACAAGAGCTTTGCTTGCTTGTAATCTAATTATTCTTGATCTTAACTATAGAATGGGAAGCTGATCCTTTTCGTATTAAATACACAACATGCTTCTAGATCATGGAATTTCTTGAATTGAGGTGTGTTTCGAATCACCCATAATTATGTATTCAATGCCATCTTGTTGGTACTTGATGTGTTGATATAGGGAAGATGAAACCATCCTGTATTCGTGGATCCATGGCCTACCTAAAAGAACATTGATGGGTGTAGTCAAATAGATTATATGACATTTCACTTTGGTTTTGAGTTCTCTGATTTCCAACAAAACATTATTGAACCCAAAGCCCTCTCACCTTTTTCATTGAATCGACATAGCACCAACTTATTAGTGGCGAGCTTACTGGCTTTAACATTAAGATTGGTAAGGGTCATTACATTCTTCACATTGACCGATGTGCCCAAATCAATAATTACTCTTGATAACTTAGGTTTCTATTTGTTTATAATAATATAAAGAGGGTGATTATTTTTGACAGTTCCTAAAAGTAGGTCTTTATCCAAAAAACATTACCCTAGGGGTTTCCCTAAAGTAGAGGGCTAAATATTTTGAGTCCGAAACTAGTTGAGCGAGACATATATAAATCGAGAAGTGCTTTGATTAAAGACTCTCACATTTTCTTTGATAGGATGTGGGCATTGTAGAAGCTCAATTTGGCTAGCAACTTCATATGGTGAACCAAAACATTATAGTCAACATTTGAGACATTAGAATTAAACCCAACAGAATGGAAGGAATATTTGATTATTTAGTACGAGATTAAATCAGATCGTTCGAGACAACTTATTTACCTTTATTATGAGGGGAAATCCTAAGTGTAAGACTTTACCATTATGAAGTTTCACCTACTCGACATCCTCAGGAGGGTAAACTACAGTGGAGTCTACACTTTTCATAGGTGTTGGATTATTATTTTTAAAGTGGGTGCCATAATCTAATAAAGAATCTGATAGATCAATCACAATATGACTCCCATGAATGTTTATTTTAGGGTGATCACTATCTAATACAATCTGAATTTTGATATCCCCTTTAGAGGTTAAATCAAGAAGGTTGAGTTTTTGAAGATTTGGATCGATATTAACATAATTTTGAGTTTCTCCAAAAGAGTTATCAATTTGTATTTCATCTTTTGGCTAATCACCAAAAGTGACATAGAAGGATGCTTTTTATTAAATTTGCGACTCTTTGCATTTGACAGTGCAACATAAAAGTCATATAACAAGAGAGATGATGGGACATTTATGCTGCCATCCACCCGTTCAAATACCTCTCTCATCAGTACACTTCTTATCCATAAAATATCATTCTTTTCTTTTCTATTTAGTATACTAGTTTATATGACTACTAGTGAGGGAAGCAACTTAACATCCTCCTATGAAGCCTCCAAGTCAACTTCCTAGATCAGGCCCTAGGATCTCATTGATAATTATTGAGAAAGATGAATAGACTTGTTAATCAACTTTTTAAGTGCCCGAGATAAGGCTATATCCTAACCATTTTGAATTGAGAGAGAAGTTTTTAAAGGATTACTGAAATGGTTTTGACTCACCCTTATTCTGAGTAAACCACTTAGTCTTCAAGAATGATAATATTGTCTTGTGTATAATTCTTCTCCATCCAATCTATGAAAAAAAACATTGTTCTCAACCAGATGGCTGAGCATGTGGTGATAAGGATAGTACTTAAGATCATCTTTGTTATCTCATCCTCTGGCCTACTGGCCTTAGGCAACTGGAAATTGGGCTTTTTTAGAAGGCTCCTAAAGATCTTCCTTATTGAATCCATTTAAATTGGTATGGTCTTGCCAACATCTCTTTAACGTAGGTCAAATAAGCTTCTTTAGGAGGCTGAGACGGTATTTGGAATTATTATCATTGAACTGGTGGTGGTGGAAGAGTACAAGGCAAGTTGGTTACTGGTTGTTTTCCCTTATCGACTGCTGACACCGTGGCTACTTTCTTCTCAGAGGTCTTTACCAGCTTTAGATCACTCTTATCATCTGGAAGATCATTCAAGAATGGAATTTGAGGAGACTCTTCCTATAGGTTTCTTACCTTTTTTAGAAGCTTCTCAAAGGTTTTAATTGTGAAACCCTTTAGAAGTAAAGTAATAGTCCCATTAATATTCTTTAAAAGAATCTCCACTGCATGTTGCTCTTGTAGAGAAGGTTCACACTTCATCAAGAGGTTTTGCCACCTCAAGATGTACTCAACCAGAGACACTCCTGACTATTTTTCTATGATGATAACACCCACGGTTATGCGCTAATATGTTAAGAGAGATGGAATTAGCATGTTTTACATTCTTGCAACTTGTATAGTTTTGATGATTCTAAATATTATTGTTTTATGTGTAGTTATCTCCTAACACTTTTTGGAAGATTTATTTTTTCTCTTGTGTGTACTAACATTTCAGGAAAATCGAATTCCAAACTATGAAGACTTCAAATCAAATTCAGCATACAATCCTTTGTAAATTGAAGCTTTAAATTGTTCTTTAATTTGAGAGGGAGTGATTGTAATTGAGTGAATAAAAATACACACACACAGTTAAGGAGATATTACAAAATTTGTACTGATCGTACGGGACGAACCTAATTCGTAAAGAATGATCAGGTCAGTTATCTCCTAGTAAGAGCAATGCGAACAGGAGTTGGAGGAAATTTTTTTAAGTTCGGATCGTCTAGGACAAAATTATTTTTGTCCCAGGATGAGTTAAGCTCTATAAAAATTTCGTTCAGATGAAATCTATAATCGTGCCAGGATGAATTGGGCTCTATAAAAATTTTGTCCAGACAAAATCCAAATCATCCTCACACGTAGTCTTCTCTATAAAAATTTTATTCAGACGAAATTCGTAATCGTGCCAGGATGAGTTACCCTCTGTAAAAATTTCATCCGGACGAAGTCCTGTTCGTCCCAGGACGATGGGAACCAACTTAAGTAAGTTGGTTACATCTTGTGGTAATTTGGGAACTGACCTATGAAATAACTGTTCGTCCGGACGAACCTAGTTCGTACGTGATGATGATCGTGTATGAACATAATTCGAACCAATATTTATTAGAATCATTTTCAACACTTTAAGTAAAATCTTCAAGGATGATCCACGATCATACGGGACGATCAATTTCATGTTGACTTGAATATTTGCAATTTTTGGATGGTTTTTCTTGTCTCTCCTATATAAGGTCTAATTTTTACTGCCACCCAATCTTTTTGCTCATTGATCTTCGTGCCTATTTAAAGAAGAGTCAAGGAGAGCGTGTGAGAGAGAATTCAAAGGAGAATTCTTACTACTGGAGAGTGAAGGCTTCACTTTTTTTTAAAGGTAAGATTTTATACTTGTGATTTTGGATTACTTCACTATTTTTATTCTTCCTTCTAGAATTCTTGTGAGAAGATCTGTAAAGGAGATCCAGTTCTCTACCGACACTTGGAGAGTGTGAACAGCCGTGGGTTCTCTACCGACACTAAGAGAGTGTAAAAGGATGAAGGGTTCTCTGCCCACACTAAGAGAGTGTGAAAGGATGAAGGGTTCTCTGCTCACACTAGGAGAGTGTGAAAGGACGAAGGGTTCTCTGCCCACACTAGGAGAGTGTGAAAGGATGAAGGGTTCTCTGCCGACATCAGAGGAGTGTGAACGGACGGATGGTTCTCTACCAGCACTAGGGATAGTGTAAAGGATGATGGTTCTCTACCGCACAAGGTAGTGGTGAAAAGGGTTTTATAAAGGCTTCTCTGCCTTGTTGTGGGTACAAAAGGAGAGTCACTAGTGGTGTTTGTGCAATACTTGAAGTGTGCCTCTGGGGAGTGGATGTAGGTCTGGTTTTGACCGAACCACTATAAATCTGGTGTCTTTATTTTTCCACTACTTTTTTATTTTTGTGATTTACTATTTTAAAATTGTGGTTGAAAAACTATTTCTATAAAAATTCATTAAAGTTTAATTTTGGTTTAAAATACTCAAAAGAGGGATTAATTTTAAAATACCAATTCACCCTCCCCCCCTCTTGGTTAGCTGTCGAACATAAACATAGGCTTAACAACCTAATTAATAGTGAACAAGTTTCAAGAAGTGGTATCAGAGCTTTGTTTCAAAATCATAAGTTTAGACAACTTTTTGATTAACGTAGATGGCTACATTTGGAAACCGAAATACACCTAAGGGTTACTCTATAACTAGACCTCCACTATTTGACAATATACCTTTTGATTTTTAAAAAACTCGCATGTCTACTTTCTTACAGTCACTTGATTATCGTATGTGGAATTTAGTCCAGGAAGGATATAATAAACAAACTAGATTAGTTGAAGGAGTTAGAGTTGAAACACCTTTTACAGACTGGATAGTAGGAGAATGTGAGTTAGCACAACTTAACACCAAATGCTTGAATAGTTTCTTTTATGCTTTAAAATCAGAAGACTACATGCGGGTTTCTACTTGTAAAAGTGGAAAAGACATATGGGATAGACTTTGTATAACATATGAGGGGACAAATGAGGTTAAGCAATCTAGACTTAATATCTTGTTGCATGATTATGAACTATTTCGCATGAAACCAAATGAATCTATTTCTAATATGTACACAAGATTCACACAAATTGTCACCTCTTTACATGCATTGGGTAGGGAGTTAACAAATGCTTAAATGGTTGATAAGATTCTTCGTTGCTTACCTACTACATATGATGCTAAAATTACTGCAATTACTGAGTCTAAGAATTTAAACATTTACTCTATTGACAATCTTCTTAGTTTGCTTATTGCTTACGAGCAAGCAGTAAGCTAAAGAAAGGTTGATGCTGGTGAACCACAAAGGAAGAAAAATATAGCACTGAATATGGAAGAGACTGAGAGTGAACACTCACAACATGAGGATGAAGATGACATAGCATTGATGACTAGACAATTCAGAAGCTTTCTGAAGCGGAAGCAGAAGAGACACCAGCAGTGGAATAGAGGTAATTCAATAGAAATGCCAAGGTTTCAAATGAAATTATTTGCTATGAGTGTAGAAAACCTTGACATATAAAGACGGATTTCCCAAAACACAATGCCAATCCTAGTAAGGAGAAGGTAGAGGAGAAACCATTTGTGAAGAAGGGCAAGAAGAAGTTCCAACAAGCTTTTTTGGCGGACCAGCTTCGGACTCGTTAGAAATAGAAAAGGAAGAGGAAGTCACTAATATATGCTTAATGGCCGACAATCTTGATTAGTTAGATCAAGAAGAGGTATGTGACTTAACTTATGACAAACTTTTTGAAGTTTCTGAACACATGCATGACTCATATAGAAAAATGAAAAAAAATGCATGCTAGCCTTAGTTTAGAATTGGAAGAGTTTAAAAAGGAACATGAAATCCTTAGGATAGATCATGCCTTAATTGACAACAACCACATGAATTTTCTTGATGAGTTTGATGACTTGAATAAAAATTATGAGAATTTAAAAACAACCTATGCAAAACTTGAAAGTGAATTTAAAAATTATAAGGATGAATTCGAGAGCAAACTTTATAGAACCAATTATACAAATAAAATTTTGAAAGATATGAACTCATTTTTTAGATTAAAGATAAAAGCTCTCAAGGATAATAGGATACTTCCCAGACTTGAAGATTTTACTAATCCTATTTTGTATCCTATATTCATACAATCCTTGAATAGACAAGTAAATGATAGAAGACTTATGAATCCATTTCCTAAAGTAAAATGTAATAATTATGAATTTCTTGGACATATAGCTCACATCTGTACTTTAAAGATGAAAACTAATTTGGTGTGGAGACCTAAAATGCATAAACCTAGACATATAATACATGCATCTGATTATAAATTGCTAAAAGGTGAACCCGAACTTATTTGGGTTCCCAGGTCTAACATTTGATAATTTTGCAGGGTCACTCTCACACAAGACCTCGTGAGAGCATATGGTACCTAGATAGTGGATATTCAAAGCATATGACTGGAGATACTGTTCAATTCATAACGCTGGAAGCCAGGAGTGGAGGCAAGGTTACACTTGGAGATAACACCACAAGGAAGGTGGTTGGATCAGGTATGATTGGAAATTTTAAGAATTTTTTCATAGACAATGTGTTATTGGTAGAAGGCTTAAAGCATAATTTGTTAAATATAAGCCAGCTATGTAATAAGGGTTGTTGTGTAAATTTTTTTCCTACTAGCTGCTATTTTGCCTAAATGATAAAGATGTTTTGAATGGAAAAAGGGTAAATAATGTTTACATGTAAGATTTAAATTGCATTAATTCTCCTACTATTTTTTGTTTAAAAACTGTATCTGATGAGTCATGGCTTTGGCATAGGAGACTTTGTCATTCTAGCATGAAAAAGCTTAGGAGGATTACCCAAAAGAACTTAGTGAGAGGTATACCTAAACTAGACTTTACTAAGGACCACCTTTGTGATGCATGTCAACTAAGAAAGCAAGTGAAGTCCTCTTTTCAGTCCAATAAGGATCTTAGAACTAGTAAACCTTTAGAGATTTTGCATATGAATCTTTTTGGACTAGTTGGAATTGTGAGTCTAGAAGGGAAGGCATAAAGATTTGTGATTTTGGATGATTACTCAAGATTCACATGGGTTAAATTTCTATTTCATAAGAGTGAAAGATGAATTTGGAAGAAAATGTGGAAGAAAATTTGGAGATAGAAAACCCTTTGCCTAGAGATTTGAGATTTTATAAAAATCACCCAAGGGAATTGATTATAGGTGAACCTAGTGAGGGTGTAAGGACTAGGTGTGGATTAAACAAGGAAGTCAATCATTCAGCCTTCATTTCAACTATAGAACCCACAAATATTGATCAAGCACTATCGGATGAATTTTAGATTTTGGCCATGCAAGAAGAGATGAATCAATTTGTAAGAAATAAAGTTTGAAAATTAACTATAAGGCCAAAGGATCAAAGTGTAGTTGGAATTAAGTTGGTATTCAAAAATAAAATAAATGACTCCCGAGTGGTCATTAGAAAAAAGGTTAGATTAGTAGCTAAGGGGTATAATCAGATTGAAGGAATTGATTTTGAGGAAACTTTTGCCCATGTAGCTAGACTTGAAGCAATTAGGGTTTTGCTAGCCCTTACATATTTTAGAGGATTTAAATTGTATCAAATGAATGTCAAAAGTGCCCTTTTAAATGGAGTAATACAAGAGAATATTTTTGTAGAACAACCTTCAGGATTTGAAAATTTCAAATACCCAAATCATGTTTTCAAGTTGAAAATGGTATTATATGGATTGAAACAGGCACCTAGGGCTTGGTATGCGAGGTTGAGCACCTTCCTACTTGAAAGATCATTTGAAAAAGGAAGTGTGGATACAACTCCCTTTTTGAAGAAATGTGGAACATATATAGTCATTGTTCAAATTTATGTGGATGATATCATTTTTGGATCTTTGAATAAAAATCTTTGTGATGATTTTTCTAATATAATGAGTAATGAATTTGAGATGAGTCTAATGGGAGATTTGAGTTACTTTCTAGGATTTAGCATTAAACAAATTGTGGAAGACACATTTCTTAGTCAATCAAAGTGTGTTAAGGACATCCTCAAAAAGTATGAAATGGACAAGGCTAAACTTATTAGTACACCAATGAGTTCCTCAGTTCAGTTAGATAAGGACCTTAAGGAAAAATCTGTTGAACAAAAGAAATTTAGAGGGATAATTGGATCATTACTTTACTTGACAGCTAGCTGCTCCGATATCATGTTTAGTGTTTGCTTGTGTGCTAGATTTCAATCAGATCCAAAAGAATCACATTTGACAGTAGTGAAAGGATTTTAAGATATCTATTAGGAACTCAAAACTTAGGAATTTGGTATCCTAAGTTTAGCTCTTCATTTCAAAATAATTGGTTATTCAGATTCTGACTTTGCAGGTTGTAGGGTAGATAGGAAAAACACTTCTGGAACATGTCAATTCATTGGAAATTCTTTAGTCTCTTGGTCCAGTAGGAAATAAAATTAAGTAGCCCTATCTACTGCTGAAGCTGAATACATTGCATTAGGAAGTTGTGTGGCACAAATACTTTGGTTGAAATAATAGTTGATTGATTTAGGATTGACTATAGGCACTATTCCAATTTATTGTGATAACATTGCTGCTATTTGCATTTCTAAAAATCTTATTCAACATTCAAGAACCAAACACATAGACATAAGACATCATTTCATAAGGGATCATGTATCCAAGGGAGAAATTGAACTCATTCATGTTACAACTGAAAATCAACTTGAAGACATTTTTGCAAAACCTTTAGCCTTTGATACTTTCAGTGAATTAAGAACAAGGCTCAGTGTGATTGCTTTAAATGCTTAAATAAAAATATTTTCTACAACATTGATGTTTATTTTCTAGTTAATGTTTTTATGTTCGTTATGAGTTTTTGATCTTATTTTTATGTGATTTTTTTAAGTCCACGTTTTATTGTTGTACAAGGTGTTTTTGATGTGTTTTTTGAATTTTTGTTTCGTTTGTGTGAAAATCAAAATTTTTTTTAAGTGACAATCGTCCAGGATGAAAAATTTTCGTACAGGACGATTTGTGTAATGTGTCAAAGTGTCAGATTTTAAATCATTTGTATGCAGTTTTACAATGCTTAATGGTCACTTTGTCTGGACGATTGTTATGATCGTATAAAACTATTTTTTTTTAATCGATGGGATGAATGAATGAAGCGGTTGAATGGATAGGGTAGGTTTTAATACGAACTTCGTACATATGAACCTTCAGTTCGTCTGGATGAACACATGTCGGTTCTATGTAGGGGACGGTTTCAACTGCTATTAAAACAATATAAGTTCTGATTGTCCCGGGACGAACAGGTGTTCGTCTGTACAATCAGACTGGTCAAAAGTCTGTAAAAAGGATGCTTCATAAGTCATGTTGATTACGAAAAGCCATTTCATTCTGGTCATATTGAATCGTCTATAAGAAATATTTTCGTACGGAATGAACAAAAATTTCGTACAGGATGAATTATTTTCGTCTGGTACGAACGAATCATTTTTCAATAAATAGGCGGTCTTTTCAACTCAATTGTCACTCTCTAAACATCACTTTCAAATCCTTTCTTACTATAGATCATTTTCAAATGGCCAATTCAAGCAAGCGTCAAAAGGTCTTAGCCGAGAAACCATATAGTAATTCATCCAAAATTTTTTTGTCCAAAGAAAATGAAGATTCTTTTCCTAAGTTTGCTTCAGCCAAAATCACCCCTTCCTGGATCCTAATCCAAGAAGGTATTACCTTTCAAGTAATGCATTTATTTACTTCAACTCAGTTTCTCTTTATCCTTACCCTCGTCCACCTCTATAACAAGGAAACCTTTTACTACTTTCTAGCCAATATGTCCTTCAACTCTGACCACTCTGTGATTCGCACCTATGTATTTAAACAAAAAGTTGAAATCACCAAGCATGACTTAGAAGCATTTCGAAATTTAAGGACTGGGGGAGAAAGATCCCATACCTTAATCACCAATGATCAATATAAATGGTATGAAATCAATAGGGTGATTAGAGGAAATGGTTTAAATGAGCTTGTGGCTAAGGTATCCGGTCTTGTCCGGAAGGCACGCATCATCCAGCACGTTCTTAGAAATTGTTCAAAATGTTGAACAAGAGCTCTTAAATAGAAGAGCTTCAAAGGAGCTCATTAATTGCAAGTTGCCGATATTATCTTTCAGGCCGATATGGACATCGTCCTGGCCGATCAGTACAAATCTCAGAAGATCGGCCAAAGCATTGCTTTGAATGCAAACTGGATGATTTAAAAATTGGCTTGATCGTCCAAGCCAATCTCACGATCGTCCCAGCCAATCTCACGATCGTCCCGGCCGATCCGTTCAAATCAGAGTAAAATTGCCCAGAGCATCACCCTGAATTTGAGCTGGCCGATATTTATCGTCTAGAAGTAACTAAGGTTTTTGAATAGATCATCCTAGCCGATCCAGCGATCATCCAGGACGATATGATCGTATCAATCATCCTTAATTACTCCCTTGATTTCTTGATCAATTAAGGCATAATTTGTGAATATCATCCAGGACGATCAATGATCATCCTGTCCGATTATTAAAAAATATAGAATACCTTAATTGTATACGGCGACAACTTCTTTCTGTTTTGAGCTTATCTTCCTGGCCGATACACGTATCGTCCAGGATGATCTGTTAATGATGACTGTCTTAATTAAGAATCATTATTTAGACTTTCTGTTTTAAGCCTGATCATCCAGAACGATGTAAATATCGTTCTGGCCGATATAAGTAAAAACAAAAATTATAAGTCTCTCAAGTGTGTGTGTGTGTGTAGGGTTACTTAGCATCAGTCTCTTTGAACAATACAAATAGACTCAAGAAGAGAAAAAACAAAGTATAGACTGACTCAATCCTAAACCTACGCAATCTTGAACTGGCTTTGTTTGTTCGTCCGATCTTCAATTCCTGAAAAGTTAGAAGTAACAGGTAGTCCAAGAGAATCAATAGTGTTTGTCAATCATGAAAACATAAGTCATGAAAATAGATTTACAACAATCTCCCCCTTTTTGATGATGGCAAACACAAGTAAGAAAAGCTCAGTAAGAACAGCAGTTCATTAAAATTTTAAAGTTACAAGCACATCAACTTTTCCTATCACATCCTACTCCCCTTTTTGTCATCACAAAAAGAGGGTCCTAGACACATAAAAGAAAATATAAACAACACAACAGAAACTAAAAAAAACTACAAGACAAACTACATAAAACAAAAAATAGAAAATAGAAAACACATACTAGAAGAACGAGGGACCTGATCATCAGATGGAGGTGGTGGAGGTGGCTGCTGAAAGTAGTTGGCAAGTGTAGTAAACTGAGCATTGAACCAGGCAATGTCCTGGTCATGCTGCTGCTGCTGGTGAGTAATTTAACTATCAAACGGGCTAAATCCTCTGTGTCGTGCTGCTCGTAGCGGGCAATGTCCTCAGAATGTTGCTACTCCTTTGCAACAACGTAAGCGTCAAATCGGGTCTCCCATCGATCAAATCTCTCTATCAACTAATCAAACGGTGAGTACAGGTGGAGAGGAATAGGATCAGGAATGGGAGCGGGAGCGGAAGCCTCCTCCTTAGCCCCCCGAGGTTCCTCATCCCCAGGGTGGAGACGAGTACTATGAAGGGTACTGAAGGAATTATTTGAATAGAAGAGAGTTGGGAGGTTGGGTGGAATAGGATACTGAAGTTGTTATTTGGTTTCAAGGACATAGGCTATGAGGTGTCCTAAAGCTAGATTAGGTTATCTCTTATGACTTGGATCGCGGATTGTGGTTAAGTGATTAATGTACAAAAAAATTAAGTCCGCAGTATTAGATTCTCTATGTGCCATGATGTAGAAAGTAGTTAGGGAGAGTAGAGGAGTGATGTGGATTCGGTCCATGGCTTTTGGAATTATGGAGGTGCGAAAGATATGTTGGATTGTCTTAGCATCTTTGACTAAAGAGCTAGTCTCTCCAACATGAAAAGGTACATTGGTCTGGCGAAGGAAGTGATTTGCCGTGGACCAGTCAAAGTCAGGATCTGAAGCGATTAAGTGCAGATTATCCCCGGTGGTGGATAGCTGTAAGAGTTCAATGCAGTCCTGATATGTGATTTTGACAGGGCGTCAATTCACATAGGAGGTCAGGGTTGTGAAAGTAGGATTTATTCGAAGGTTTGCGAAGAAATCTCGAAGAAGCTCAGTATTAAAGGGGAAAGCAAGAGACATAATGAAATAAAGGGAGGTGTGAGCAAAAAGATCTATTACTGGAGACAAAATGTGGGCAGGATTGATGATTCTGGAGATAGTTATCCCACATTCTTTGTATCGATGGTAAGCAGCTTCATCTTCTGCCACCCTGAAATGAGGGTCAATCCTATCCCTCGAAGAACTCCCAAAAATTTGTCGAGCATGTTTGCCACCAGCCATAGAAAGGAGTTAGCAAGAAAACTCAAGAGGAGAAGGGATGTGAAGTGAAAAACATGGTTGGAATGGCTAGAATTTAAAGAAAATGGCCATATCGTCCAGGTCGATCGTTGAATCGTCCAGGACGATATGGCATAATAATTGCGTACAGGACGAATGGTAAAAAAGATGGTCCGATCGTCTGGGCCGATCAGATATCGTCCAGGAAGATTAGACACAGGCGATCGTCCCGAGGAGTCAATCTGGATGACCGTTGAAAAAATATATCATCCGGGCCGATTAGGTGTATCATCCAGGATGATGCACAATAATTGATCGTATCGGCCGAAGTTAAAACATTTTAAATCTGTGCCACGTGTATCATCTAGGATGAACAGTGGATCGGCCAGGACGATTGTCCAAAAATGGATCGACCGGGGCCGATTTTAAGGATTTAAACGTGCTGACACGGGATCGTCCAGGACGATCTAGTGCATCAGCTAGGATGATGGCCATAAAATGCATCGGCCAAGAAAAAATAGGTTATCGGCCAGGACTATCATCATGACTGCAATAGAGTTAGATCAGATCTTCCAGGACGATAAAGTATCATCCAGGACGAAGAATTATAGCAAGCCTAGAAAAGTTCAGCAGATGGAAATCTGAAGAGAATTTGTACTATCGTCCAGGACGATAAAAGTATCGGTCAGGACGATGTGACTAGATTTTGAAAAGACAATGAATGATGGTGATGATCAAAGCCCTCAAAAATAAAACCAAAACAAAGTAGAAGAAAAGAAAACGAACAATGATAAAAAGCTAAAAAGCTAAAAACAAACAATTTGAAAAGAAGCCAAAAATTTTTTTTTTATCAAAGCAATTCATATGAGAATTTCTTAAATAATTTAAACTTTAGAGTTTCAAGAGATCAATAGATTAACAAATTTCAATCATAAGAAGGTAGAATATCCGATTCTGTTAACCCTAGATCGGACATCCTTCAGGGTATAAATTGTCTTTTGAAAAATAAAGGCCTAACTCAGAATAACTAAATAGGATAAAAAGAAGATCCATTAAAAACTTGTTTACAAAGAAAATATCTCATAAATAATATGTCAAAGTAATTTTTCTCATTCAAGAAATTTGAAATCAAGCCTTTGAAAATCTCATATAACTCATAGTTCTTCTAAGTTTTAAAAGTTTTGAAAAGAGGGGATAGCTTGCTTTTTAATGGGCTCATTTTATGCCTCTTGAATCTTTTGATTGGCTCTTTGAGCATCTTTTGATTTTTGATACACATTTGTGTATATACTTTTTATTTCAATTTTGGCGTCTTTGCCACTTTCCTTTTTATCTTTTGCAAGCTCAAATCTCTTTTACAAATTCTTAAAAGAAGTTCTTAGTTTTGAGTATATCTTTTAGATATTAGAGAATAGGAGCACTCTCTCTAACATAGGGAAGAACTACCCACAAAACAAAACTAAAAAATCATATGATTATCGCAAAGGCAAGATCTCAATTAACTTGAGAGATATATAAGAACTTTGGATATTATGCACTAGATAGATTTTCGTAGCAAGATAAAAAGAATCTTAGTTTCAAAACCATTGGCTAAAATGAGTTAGACTTTTATTTAGAGAAGAAAATTATACCTTTAAACCATTGGCTAAAATGATTTTATTTAAAGGAGAGAAATTTTTGCTAATGGTCAGAAGGAGAGAAATTATCAACGGTATTTCTCCCTTTAATCGATTTAGAAATGCTAAACATAATCTCTAAAACTCCAAAATTTAAAAGCTTAAAAAATAATTATATAGGAAACCAAACACAAAAAAAAATGAAAACAAAGCAATCTAGAACAAAACAAAGCAAGCACACAACAAAAATAACACAGAACTAAAAAAAAAATATTTCAAGAAATTATAAAGCAGCAAGTTTAAGCAATTTTGAGCTGCG